>NC_045722.1:26482431-26782431 GCF_009834535.1 Camelus ferus | reverse complement strand
TGGCCATTCTGACTGGTGTGAGGTGATACCTCATTGAAGTTTTGATGTGCATTTCTCTGATAATTAGTGATCCTGAGCATTGTTTCATGTGTCTATTGGTTATTCGTATGTCTTCACTGGAGAATTGCTTGTTTAGGTCTTCTGCCCATTTTTCAATTGGGTTGTCTGTTTTGTTCTTATTAAGTCATATAAGCTATTTATATAAGGAATATATTGTTTTATGATATTTCTACTTAAAATTAGTTTCTCCAAACCTTTTTGGTAACTTGAAACTTGAGATTTTTGCTAAATTAAGTTAAATAATGGAAATTTATTGAACGTCCTGCTCATTTCCAAACAAGATAAAATATTGAAAAATTAATTACTGAATATAGGCTTCCTTTTACAGAGAAACTAGATATTTAGAAGTATTTAAAAACATCTAATGATACACTGAGATATTTTCTATAAAATGCATGTTTTTAGAAATTATAAATTATATTTATGTTTGCCACACTACAAAATGCTAGCATAAAAGACAGTTCATAATTGCTTACTTTGTTTTTGCAAGAAATTGAGGTTTTCAAAGTTTAAGTAATCTGATGGATTAATGTAATTAAAACTACCAAAAGTAATAAGGAAAACATTTTGCATGCGAAAGAAAAAGGTATAAGAAATTGAAATGCATTTTGTTAGGGGAAAACGAAGTAATTCTGTCTAAAGAGAAAGTAAAAAGAGAGAGAGGAGGAGAAAGGGAAAACAAGACAAAATCTGAAGGTAAAAAGGAAGCTGTAGAAGGTTTATGGGAAAAAATCTGAAAAAAGAGTTTTATGCATGGTTAGGACTGGTTAAAATTAGAGTATATTTAAGTAAATAAATAATTTTAGTGTTAAAAGTAAGCTGATGAAAAACTAGAATTTGGTTTTCTTTCTCTGTTAATAGAACATGTTTTTATTTAAGAACATTGATCTGCTTTTTATAACAGATTGTAAAATTTCTTTACCTTTTAGGTAATCTGATTTAACTTTCTGTATTTGCTTTTAAATCTTTTATTATTACTCTGCTTAAGTGAATACATGTTGTTTCACAGTGACTTATGATCCCATTTGACCAATGTTTTAAAACTCTCAAACTGCCTCAATTCAAACTCTAAATGAAGTTCTTTTCACCTCTAGCTAACTTTGGGATGCTTGAGAGGGCCCCTGAACATCTCAAAGAGAGATATTAAACTAATTAAGCTTATTTGATATGTTAAATTACATGGGAAGCCTTATCAAATGAGTGATGATAAACCTCCTTAGGTTATATTGATGGGTAAATGTTACTATTATAAATATTCTAAAAATTATATGAAATCCCTAAAATCTGGAAATGGACTGGTATAATGTTATAATTCCATCTCTGATCTTAAAATGTTATATGTTGCAGAAATAACCAAATTTCTTTGTCAATTGCATTGTAATCAGATCTTTAAATGTTTTGTCTTTATTATTTATAGACAGTTTTTTTACTCTGATGTTTTCATAACAATGAAGATCTTCAAGAAGATTTATAGTACTGATTTTTTGACAAATATGGTTTCCTAATAACTTTTACATCAAACCACTGATCTGGGTAAAAAATCACAGAACTCTAATGGAAATTCAGATGGCTTCATAAACTGTTAACAAAAATCCAGATCAACAAGAATTAGTTACATAGGACTGAATGAACTAAGCAATGTGGTCATGAGTTAATTTTTCTCTGAAATACTACTAAATTTTAATCTTTGTTTTTCATATATGCAAAAACCTCTCCTCTTAAGCTAACTATGGATGCAGCAGTTTGAAAGCGCATAACTCTGTAAACAAAGATAAGACATTTACCTTTCCACTCTACCTCCAGAATTTGGAAACTCTTAGTGAATATTCTTATTTTTATGGCACTACAGTTGCTCACATAAGTTCAATAAAAATCTGTTCTCCCTACAAATAGGACACAATTGGAAACATTGGTTATATTATCAAGGCTTTGACTGTAAATTCATATATGAGCCATCCATAGACTCATATATGACCAAACAAATGTAAAGAACTAAGGTGGACTTTACGGTGCCTTAAAGCCCCTTGGAGAAACAGCCTGATGCCTTGATTACAGGGTTCCCAACAGCCTTACCATGTGAGTAAGGAAAGTCATATCCTAGCAGATGCAAGAACTTCCAGAGGCTTTGAGGACCTCGAGAAGAGAGGAATTCACCCAAATCTGAAGGTTTGCTGGCAAAATATGATAACAAGTCTTGACACGGCTATTCCTGGCCATGAGAGGCCTTTTAAAAGTTCTGAGATTCCTGTATAGCACAGGGAAATATATACAAGATCTTATAGTAGCTCACAGAGAAAAAAATGTGACAATGAATATATATATGTTCATGTATAACTGAAAAATTGTGCTCTACACTGGAATTTGACACATTGTAAAATTATTATAAATCAATAAAAAATGTTAAAAAAATAAAAACAATAAAAATGTATTTGTGGCTAAATAAATAAATAAATAAAAGTTCTGAGATTCCTTATGACAAGCTTCAGCAAGAAACCAGACCAAGCCATTATACTCATGCTCAGGGACCAACTTCCCATGTATTGCTTGGAATCACTGCCTACCTAGTCCTTGCTTGCTACTTTCCTATCTCAAACTGTCTTAACTAATGTTTATTTGAGTCCTACCTCTTAAGTTGTATAACTTTCTTTGTGACCCATCAAACTTCTAACATTCACATCCTGTCTCCAATTCACATAATGCTGTCCCCACATCTTAAGACTCGACACTGAATTGACAGATGATTTCACACGGGCAACAGCTGACTTCTGTCCTGAAACCCCAAGAAATTTGTAAACAGCCACCTGACAAATACCATCTGCATGAGCCAAGTTATTCAACTGGCTGTTTAAGTTCCTATGAACCACAGGTCCCTCTGTGGGACAAGATGGATCCAGAGCAGGCAACCATATCACTCCAGCAACTCAGAAAACAGGGTATTACCAAATTTGATCATCAGTGTCGCCTCTTGCAGGTTTCAATCAAAAGAAGAAAGTTTGAGAATAAAATGAATAATAAATAAAAAATTTAAAAAGTAAAATAAAGTTCCCCTAAAGTAAGGCCACAGACAATGAACCTGGTGTGGCTATTAGGGACTCAAAATAAAAAGGATCCAGGCAGTCATGACAGACCTAGGATTTAGTCATATATCCTGTGTTCTTAGAAAAACCATGAACTGAAGCCACATGAACTTTTGACTCTGCCAAGCTCCATGCTTAGAAAGCCCCTTATGGAAAGCTACAGTGACAGCCAACCATCAAGGACTTGTGGTCAAGCTGTAAATGTCACCCAGTCCCCTTACAATTTCCCCAGTTGTGGTTTCTGGGGTCCCTGGCTTTAAAACCCTCACCCCCTCATCCCTCCACAGGAGAACTAATTTTGGTTGCAGCCCAAGTCTATGTATCCCCAGTTTGCAAACCCTGTGAACAATAAAACTGTCTTCAAGACTATCTTGAAATTTTTCTGGGATTTATTGCTAATTTAGGTTGACACTAAAAACAAAGGAAGTCTGAGAAACTTTCACATCCCAGAAAGCCTAAGGAGATACGATGACTAAATGTAAATGTGTTATTGTGGATGGGATTCTTAGATAGAAAACTGACATTATGAGAAAAAAAGCTAATTAAACTTGACTAATTGGAGTTTATTTAATATAAATATTGGTTTGATTGTTTTGACTACAGAAAATGAAAACAAAAAGTTAACAGAGGGACCTAGATGTAGAGCATACTGCAACTCTCTGTACTGTCTTTGTAGCATTTAAGTAAATCTAAAACTATCCCAAAATAATATAATTTTTAAAATAGCATGAACCAGAGATAAGCAATCAGGTGTGCATTAATTGGACTTAAATATTTTTATAATTTATCTAGGTTTGAATAAACCTTCTACTGTAGTAGAGGTACACTGTCTAACTCTCAGTTTTTCCTATGGGAACCTGCTCTCTCTCACTTCATTTAGTCCTCATGAAGCTGTCAATCATCTCTGGCCCTTTCCATTAATGATGATATAATCTACTTCTGGCCAATTGGGGTAATCCATGTCTTTGTTTGTAGTGATTACAATCAAATAATTTGTATTTAACCTATCAAAGATGTAAGGGTCAGGGCAAACAACTAATCTAAAATCTGGAGAAACAGGTGGGGCTTCAAGATGGCCGAAAAGAAAGACATGGAGCTCACCTTTTCATACAAATACATAAAAAATACATCTACATGGAGCTGGTATTAAAAATGTTTAAATTTGTATGGAAACAGACACACACACACACACACACACACACACACACACACACAAATCACCAAAACAGTCTTGAAAAAGTAGAATGGATCTGGGGAATCACATTTCCTGACTTCAGACTATATTACAAAGCTATAGTCATCAAAACAGTATGCTCTTGGCCCAAAAACAGACACACAGATCAATGGAACAGGACATACAGTCAACTAATCTAAAGCAAAGGAGGCAAGAATATACAACAGAGAAAAGACAGTCTCTTCAATACGTGGTGCTGGGAAAACTGAACAGCTACCTGTGAAAGACTAATTAGAATATTCTCTAACACCATATACAAAAATAAACTTAAAATGAATTAAAGACTTGAATGTAATACCAGATACTATAAAACCCCTGAGAAAAACATATCAGAACACTTTTTTTCTTTTGCAGATTTAGTATTTATTTATTTTTTGAAACATTTTTATTGATTTATAATCATTTTACAATGTTGTGTCAAATTCCATTGGAGAGCACAATTTTTCAGTTATACATGAACATATATATATTCATTGTCACATTTTCTTCTCTGTGAGCTACAATAAGATCTTGTATATATTTCCCTGTGCTATACAGTATAATCTTGTTTATCTATTCTACATTTTGAAATCCCAGTCTATCAGAACACTCTTTGACATAACAAATCACAGCAACTTTTTGATCCGGCTCCTACAGTAATGAAAATGAGAACAAAAATAAACAAATGGGATCTAATTAAACTTAAAAGCTTTTGAACAAATAAGGATACCATCAAAAAAAAATGAAAAGACAACCCACAGAATGGGAGAAAATATTTGCAAATGATGTGACTGATAAGGGAATAACTTCCAAAATATACAAATAGCTCATAAAACTCAATATCAAAAAGAAAAGCAATCCAATCAATATATGGGCAGAAGACCTAAATAGACATTTCTCCAAAGAAGACATCCAGATGCCCAACTAGCACTTGAAAAGATGCTCAACATCACCAATTGCTAGAGAAGCACAGATCAAAACTACAATGAGCTATCACCTCACACCAGTCAGAAAGGCCATCATTAAAAAGTCCACAAACAATAAATTCTGGAGTGGGTGTGGAGAAAAAGGAACCCTCCTACACTGTTGGTGGGAATGTAAATTGGTGCAGCCACTATGGAGGATAGTATGGAGTGTCCTTAAAAACTAAAAATATACTTACCATATGATCCAGCAATCCACCCCATGGACATATATCCAGAGAAAAATATAATTTGAAAAGATACAGGCACCCCTATGTTCACAGCAGCACTATTTACAATAGCCAAACAATGGAAACAACCTAAATGTTCACTGACAGAGATATAATGGAACACTATTCAGCCATAAAAAGAATAAAATAATGCCATTTGCAGCAACATGGACGGACCTGGAGATTGCCATTCTAAGTAAAGTGTAAGCCATAAAGAGAAAAAAAATACCGTATGATATTACTTAAATGAGGAATTTTTTAAAAAGGACACAAATGAACTTACCTACAAAACAGAAACAGACTCACAAACATAGAGAACAAACAGTTATCAAGGAGTAAAGGGTGTGGGAAGGGATAAATCAGGAGTTCAAAATTTGCACCTCTTGGGGAGTGATGGAAATGTTGGCTATCTTGGTTGTGGTGGTGGCTACATAGGTGTATATATCTCTCAAAATTAATCAAATTGTACATCTGAAATATGTGTAGTTTACTGTACAGGAATTATACCACAATAAATACATCTACATGTGAAAAAATTTTCACAGGATACCTGTTGAATTCTGGCAGAAGTTCTTTTACAAGTGGAGTGATAAAAATCTTCATGAAATGGTAAGGGGAAAAGAGAGAGAATCAGGATAGGACCTGCACCCTGGGGAGGAAGTCAAAAGAGAAAAAGCACCCTCACCAGCATGGAGGTCAGCTGGGGCAGAAAGAGAGCTTCTGAGGCTTGGAGGAGAGTGCAGGAGTTGCTTTGTGGCAGACAGAATGGAAAGAAACCACCACAGATGGCCTGTGTAATCCCCAGCCCAAGAAGCAAGACTGCTGGTGCATGCGGGTACTGAGTGCTGGGGCTCAGGCTTCAGATGTTGGACCTGGGGAGAGGACTGGGGTTGGCTGCATGGAGGAAGCATTAGAGGGCTGGAATGTGGTACAGCCTGAGGCTGGGAGTATGTGCAAAAGGGCTTGGGCCTGTCATAGAAGTCTCCACTGCTGACACATGCAAAGGAAGGGGTGGGATGTACCATAGCAGCCTCCTTCTCCATGAGCCCCCATGGCAATGCCCAGACACAAAATCTCATTGTTAACATGCTCTCATGAAGGGAGGGGTGGGATTTAGCCACAGTGATATCCTTCTTGGCCTTCTCTAGAAGGGCGCAATTGCTGGCAGATTGTTCCCAAGTGGAAGTGGCACTGAAATCTGAGACCGTTCACATGAGATGTGCAGGGGTGAAATTAGAGTCATGTTCCAGGTGGCTGTGGTGTATTTATGCCACTGATGCCTTGGTATACTCAGTGCCTCCAGGACATCTGAGCAGAATATTGCTGCACAGCTGAGGCAGGTCTGAGGTTAGCAGAAGATGTATGTATGTAGAGGCAGAGCTGGGATCTGGGTTGACCCTGCAGCCTACAGAGGATCCAGGAGCATGGCTACATGCAACAATGGCAGGTCCTGGTGCCTAAAGTCAGTGGACCTGTGTTGGTGGCTTTCTAAGCACAGCACCTAAGGGACACCAGAGCAGGTAGCAGAATTCAAACTGCTGAGGCAGAGCCAATGGCAGCACCTGCAACAGTGTATTTTGTGATCCCACACAATGAGTGAAAGGTGACACCACAGAGGACACTTCCTGATGGACAGCTCCTGCAGAGGAAAGCTTAGCAGATCCTCTCCCAGCAGAAGCCTCTAGGCAGCCTTCAGTCCTGCCTATAACACACAGCAGCTCAGAAATGGATCTGGGGCTTCTATTCCAACAAGTGGGGAGCAGATCTGATACCAGATAGGGTGGTGAAAACCGAAGAGTAAAGAGGAGGCCCTGCTTAACATTAGTGCAGGTTCTGGTCACCATAATACCAATCAGAACCTCAATCAAGAGAATAACAGCCAGCACACGTGGAGGAAAGATGTAGCAGCCATTCATACTAAAAACATCCTCTGAAACAAAAATACAGTACATATACAGACTGCACAGGGATGCTCCCACATGAAAACAGCCCTTCAAGAACACAGTAGATAACTTTTACTATTAAATTCATAGGATTACAGAAATATAAGTAAAACAAAGAAGTTGAGAAATCACTCCATAATAAAAGAACAAGAGAAATCTCCTAAAGAACAAACAATGAAATAGACCTCTACAGTCTACTGGAACTTGAGTTGAAAACGGAGATGATAAAAGCACTGAAAGAATTAAGATAGGTTATTGATAGAAATGTAGATTACTGTAAAAAGGAACTGGAGACTATAAAGAGGAGACAATTAAAATCAGAAAACTCAATTGCTGAGATGAAAACCAATCTAAACACAATATGTACTATGACTGACATCTGTTCTCTAGGGACAAACACGCTAATCTGCTTACACCACCGGTTTCAAATTTAGAAACAGACATTGGCTCCTGTTTTGATCAGATAGCCTCCCAAGGCTAAATCTAAGGTCATCTTTTACTTTTTTACTCTCTCGTATTATAAATTCATGGGTTAGTATTTTAACCAAAATTATCTGTATAATAATGCCTGAAAATGATAAAAAAAAAAAGAACAGATCTTTGGTGATATGATTAATGCAGACAGTCGGATCACATGTGGTACTGTAGGTTTTGCACTCCGCTACCTTAATATAACAAGTGAATGCATCCTAATCACAAATAAATGAGATTGTGCAGTAAGCTAGGCAGATTTTTAGGATTTCAAATTGAAAGTCTGGATTTTATAGAGAAGAGTGGGAATTTAAACAGCTCCTTTATTTAACACATACTATGTATGTCTGTGCTAGCCCTGGGCTGCTGTCCATAGATATGTCCCTGTCCCTCTCCATCCTACTCTGTGCCTCAAGGAGGCTGACAGTGGTGGCTATGTCCCCAGCTCCCGGGTGAGTGCATAGATGGTTACCAGTGGAAAGGCAACTGGCAGAGCAGAGTGGAGGAAGTTAGGATATCTCTCCCTCTCCCTGTCCACCTTGGACTGCTCTGAACTGGGCTTTCATGAAGCTGCTTGCCACACTCCCTCCTTTGCCCTACTAACTGGGGGTGTAGGGTCTCCCATCCTTCCTAATCTGAAGGATGTTTCACTATCCCCCGTTTTTCTTCTTTGTCCTTCAATCATTTGTCAGGCTAGCGCCCTGAATGCACCTCCCTCTGCTGTTTTCCTGGTTGCCCTCTGGCCAGGTCAAGTCCGCTGATAGGTACGCTTCCCATACAGAGAGTCTGTAAGTTCATCTGTCCTCTATGAGTCTTCACTTTGTGTGTTCCAGGCACCGGGCCCTCTCTCAGTGGCAGGGGTGCACTGCGCTCCTTCTGACAGCCCAGCTGCTCAAGGCCAGCCCTCTCCACCATGCCAAATGCAGCCCTCTGCCTGCTGACTGCCTCCTTGTCCTTTAGTTCCCACCTCCAAGGTCTCCTTCCTGACCACTGGGGCGAGACCAGGCTCCCCTGCTCACGTCTGCTCACAGAGAACTGCGCTCATTTGTTCTCTGCTCATCACAGTGGTGATTTCACATTTCTCTGTGACAGCGTTGATTCATGTCCATCTTCCCTACATGATTGTTAACTCCACGTTTGTGCTTCTGTCACTCACTGTTTCCTTCCCAATGCCTAGCAAGAGACATTATTCATAGCAGATGATCACTAGACATTCCAGCCAATAAATGAGTGAAAATCCAGTTCCTGCTTTAGACCTGAGCCAAACAGACGAGTAGGTTAAGCGACATATTACAGAGAAGGAGCTGCTGTGGACTCACTCTTTTGGCCATAATTCTTGGCACCTGCCAACTTTCCCATGTGCTTTGTAGTCTCAAATACAATAGTTTAATTCTCTGTACTTATCAGAATTGCTGGCATATTTTCTCATCCATCATCAGAACTCTTATTTTTGTAAAGAAGCAGTATAGCATGGCAGCTAAGAGCACAGTCACAGAAACTGCACTGTCTAGATTTCAGCTTGGGTGGCTCATGTCTTTGTGCTCATCTTCCTCATCTGTGAAATGGGAATAATAGTGATATATATGTAAATATATGCAAATATTTACATATATGTAAATATGTTATTGGGAAGGTTAAATAAGTTAATGAATGTAAAGCCCTCAGAGCAGGGGCTAGCAGGAGGAGGCTGTCAGCATGCCAGCTGTGTTTTAAAGTATGCTAATACTGTAGACACTATGTGCCCCTTTGGTGTTTTCTAGGAATGAGGACAGAAAGAAATTCATAATTTGTATCTACTTTCTTCAATAAGGATTACAACCTTAATTAATGCTAATCCACATGGCTTATCAAATCTTCTCAGAAGCCTACGGCTTCTTACATAGAAATAAACATTTCTATTAAAATAGTAGTTATGTATCAAAAGGGAGTTGGTTTTTGAAAACAAATATAAGGTTAATTCTCAGATTATAGTTGAATATTTTTTCTATATGAGTGTACCACTCATCAATGATTGGGTTGTTTATAGTCAGGAATTTGTCTCCAGATTTAGAGCTATTGTTTTAATAAAGGAGGATTTTAATGGGAAAAAAAATGGGCATTAGAAATCCAGTCTCCCCTGTGGACTATATCTTGTTTCCTGAGACTCCTGGGGAATTTTCTGAGATCAGCTAGTGCTTAGAATAAGAATAAGCAACCACTTCATCAAATCTAGGATTTAAATATTCTAGAGTTAGTCTTTTATCTTTTCTATCAAATTAAATCCTAAAAATTCTAAGAGCTATCATAATGCGCAATTGCAAGTATGAAAAATTACATCTCAAGCTTCATAAGGTTTGTTTTCTTGGATAGTGAAAGCATTGTGCTTAGTACCATTATTACCAGTCAGGTTTATCTGATAAGAAAGTCCTAATGGGCAAATATCTTTTTCCTAAATTATAACCAAAGGCTAGACTAAACCCAGCCATGTTTCAAAAAATTGGTGCTTGTCATGTTAGTCAGTAGGCAAGCCATGTGGATGGAGTAGTGGAAATTCACAATGATTATAATGAAACTGTAAAGCTTCCATCTTTCAGATATGGCATATGCTCCCAAGGGAAAGCATTATATTGGCCTCAGATTTCTCCAAAACAGCAATCAATGCCAGAAGACAATAGCACAATGTCTACAAAGTTCTAAACGAAAGAAACGGTGACTCAGCCAAGATACAATTGAAGAATAAAGGCATGAGCAGACATTCTTAAACAGGAAAGAAATCAGGGTATACAGCACTCATGGATCCTTCAGGGAAGAAAAACTTAAAAATAATACCCACCCAAGTAAGTAGTGGCTCAAATGAAGTCAAGGAGTAAGGGAATGTTACATCAGGAATCTCGGAAACCATTGAATCTATTTCGATATAGAACTAACGCAAAACAACTTTGGAAAATATCATTCAAGAAGATATTTTGAAATTTACAGACTCTAACAATAAAAAAAATCACAATGTAAGCAATAAGTGGCCATGTGGGATATTAATGAGAGGAGATGTTAGAATGACAGTGTCTCTGAGAAAGAGAAAAGCCATCTCTGACATCTGGAAACTAGCTAGTACTAACGGCCAGGGTTCTGTGTTGCCAGTGTTAGCCTGACACTTGCAGACACACGTGTGGTAGCATCCAAAATTAGAGCCAAGCCCTAGTCCCTTTAGTCTCTCCCCCAAAACCTGAATCCTATAATAATTAATTTATCTCCCTCTACTAAGATGCCCCATGGTCCCACAGCGTATATTCTCCCTCACAGTCACAAGTAATAACCCCAACTTGCTCAACTGTAAGTGTCATAGTGTCAAGGCTTTTGATTCTATCTAAAATTGGAGGACATAGCAAATAATCTGTCTAACTCTGAAACTTTAAAAAAAAAAGACTTCTCTTAGCTTCAGAGGGACCTTTATAAAATAATATATTTGTTAATTAAAAACCATTTATTTGAAACTGTAATTTTTCTATTTTCTCTTTAATTTCCTTTATTCTATCAGAATCAAGGGGCATTAAACTCACAGAGAAAAAAATGTGGCAATGAGTATATATATGTTCATGTATAACTGAAAAATTGTGCTCTACACTGGAATTTGACACAACATTGCAAAATGATTATAACTCAATAAAAAATGTTAAAAAGGGGGGGCATTAAATATACTCTCTAATTTTAAAAATAGCATCAACAGTATAAAATTATTATAAAACATTTCTATGTTTTCTCCACATCTCTATCAACATCTGTTATTTGTTGTCTTTTTGATAACAGCCATACTGACAGGTGTGAAGTGATATCTCATTGTGGTTTTGATTTGCATTTCCCTGATAATTAGTGATGTTGAGGCATCTTTTCACGTACCTATTGGGCATCTGTATGTTTTCCTTGAAAAAATGTTTATTTAGATCCTCTGCACATTTTTAATAGAGTTATTTGGTTTTTTGATATTGAGTTATATAAATTACTTGTATATTTTGGACATTTATCGCTTATTAGATACATTGTTTGCAAATATTTTCTCCCATTCAGTAGGTGGACTTTTTATTTTGTTTCCTTAACTGTGCAGGAGCTTTTAAGTTTAATTAGGTCCCATTTGTGTATTTCTGCTTTTGTTTCCTTTGCCCATGGAGACAGATCCAAAAAGATGTTACTAAGATCAATGTCAAAGAATTTACAGCCTATGTTTTCTTCTAAAAGGTTTACGGTTTCCAGTTTTACTTTAAGACTTTAATTCATTCTGAATTTACTTTGGTGCATGGTGTGAGAGAGGAGTCTAGTTACATCCTTCTGCATAAAGCTGTCCAGTTTTCCCAGCACCATTTATTGAAGAGGTGATTTTTTTCCCCATTTATAGACTTGCCTCCTTTATCATAGATTAATTGCTCATATAAGTGTTGGCTTATTTCTGGGCTCTCTGTTCTGTTCTATTGTTGTATGTGTCTGTTTTTGTACTGGTACCATACTGTTTTGATGACTGTAGCTTTGTAGTACAGTTTGAAACCAGGGAGGGTGATACCTCCAGCTTTGTTCTTATTCCTCAGGATTGTTTTGGCTATTTGGAGCCTTTATCTTTCCATACAAATGTTCGAAGTATTTGTTCTAGTCCTGTGAAAAAATGCTATGACTAATTTAATAGAGATTTCATTGAATCTGTAGATGACCTTGGGTAATACGGTCATTTTAACATTAATTCTTCCACTCCATGAACACAGTATGTCTCTCCATCTGTTTGTGTCATCTTGGATTTCTTTCATTAGTGTCTTAGAGATTTCCAAGTATAATTCTTTTAAACTGTCATGGTTTCTTTCCATTCTTTTCTGTTGTTATTTTTCCTGTTCAGCTTCAGTGATTTCCACGACTCTGTTTTCCTGCTCACTGACCTGTTCCTCTGAATCATCTAACTTACTGTTGATCTCTTCTAGTGTATTTTTTAATTTCAGTTATTTTATTCTTCATCTCAATTTGGTTTTTTAAAAATATAGTTTCTACTTCTTTGTTAAAAATGTCTAACTTCTCAATCTGTCCATCCAATATTCTCCTGATTTTTCTGAGCATCTTCACAATTACCTTGAACTCTTTTTTAAATTAACACTTGTTTCAAATTATTACCTAAAATATAAGATTAATAGCTTGTAACTATTAAGATTAATACATGTGGCAAACTGTATTTATGATAGTTACCTTGTAACAAATATCTTTGTATAAAATATATCTCTATGTATCACAATTAATGAGAAAAAGTGTAAGATTAACAATTTATGTTGGATTTTTTATTGAAGTATAGTCAGTTTAAAATGTAATGTCAATTTCTGGTGCACAGCACAATGTTCAGTCATACATATACATACATGTATTCTTTTTCATATTCTTTCTCATTATAGGTTACTGCAAGACATTAAATATAGTTCCCTGTGCTGTACAGTAGAGACTGGTAAGACATGACCAACCACCATTTGGCTGACCTGCTGCTCTTGTTTTGCCTATCCGAGGATATTTCAAGACAAGTAGAGCTGACTGCAAGTAACAACTTCTGCCTTCTGCAAAACCCACCAATCAGCACTTACCCTTCAGCATACCTCGTCTGCATAACAACTTCCGCCTCCCTGGACCTGAGTGAGAACTGCTGGTGGGAAGGTTCATCCCTGCCCCTCTCTCTTTCGGACTCACCCCTTTCACTTTCAGTGTACCCACCAATCAAAACTTACCTGTCAGCACCCCTCACTGCATAAGAACCCACCAATCAGCTCCTACCGGTAGGGGTAAATAACCACGCCTGTAGGCAGAAAAGCAGGCTTCCGTCTAACTGGAGACTCCTCTGGAGGTTTCCAAAAATATTCCAGACTCTGCTGTTGAGCTGTGTCTCTCTCTCCATTCTTTCTCTCGACTTTCTAACATTTTGGTATGGAAACCTGGGACCAGTTTCTTCCTCCTTCTCTCTTTGACCTCCCTCCATACACTCTGGGAAGCAGTGCACAGTGGCAGCCCGTCCCAGGCTAACACCAACTCTGAGGGTAGGTTTCTTTTCTGACTTTATCTCCTTTCAGAGGAGTTGCCTGGTGGATCTGGTTTCCTTATCTCCAATTGACAAATTCACAGCCAAGGCAACTCTCTGGCTGACTTCCAAAAGCAGTTTTGGAGACCAGGACCACCCGACTGCCCGTCCAGGTGACTCCTCTCTTTCCTCTCTCTCCTCCCTTTAACAGCTCCGGCAGAACCCTTTTCCACTGCAGCATCTAGCATCCAACACCGGTCCATGATTCATCACTGGTCCCAACTCTTCTGATGGATGAGTAATGCTTAAGACCACCTCTCTGGGTCCAGGACCCTCCTTCTCTCCCTCTGCCTGAAGCCCCAGCTGGGTAGGAGTCCATTCCAGGTCACCACTGGGTGATCGATAGTCGGGGTTTTTGTGGGCTGCCACAGGGTTCTGACTATCCTGTTCCCAGGCAGGACGAATTTGGTGGGGATGCCCCCATTTTCGCTCCTGCCTCTGTCTGCCAGTAACCTGTGACAGTGGCAGGGACGCCACCACTCTCCTTGTTGCCTGGGATTCACTTGCTGCTCACCTACAATGGCTCAGGCCCATCCTAAGCCCCCCTGGGACACTCCTTGAGACTGTCTAATTTGGCATGTTTGAGACCTCAACCTTCAAGAGGTTGTCAAACCCAAACTTCTCATTTTCCTTTGTAATACTACACGGCTACAAAATGAACTTGACAATGGCAGCCAATGGCCTGAAAATGGCACTTTTGATTTCCAAATTCTTAAAGACATTGATAGTTCCCTCCAGTGCAATGAAAAATGGTCAGAGGCCCCCCTCTCCAAGCCTTCAGGTACCTCAGATCTCGTCGCTCCCTCTGCTGGTCTTGCTCTCCCTGCCAGATTCACCGCCTAAATGAACCTCCTCCTTGACAACCCCAGCCTCCCCGAACAGAAGCTGACCCTGAAAGTCCTCCCACCAATCCTTCCTCACTTGAATTCAACCCCACAGACAAACGCTCAGCTCCTCTCTACAACCCCGACCCTCCTTCCCACCCTGAGGCTCCCTCTCATCTCTCTCCCCCAACTCACAAGATCTCGAACCCAATCCTCAGCCCCTGATTCCACAACCTCAGGCATCCTCCCCCTCCGTGAGGTGGCCGGCACTGATGGCATCCTCGTCCATGGCACCTTTTCCCTCTCTGACCTCTCAACCATCGAAAAATGACGTGGGTCATGCTCAGCAGACCTCATCACCTTCCAGAAGGAATTCCTATACCTTACCCGGTCCTATGACCTGACTTGGCACAACATTTATGTTGTCTTTTCCTCATGTCTCTCCCAAGAGGACTGGGGGCATATCTGGGTGGCAGCTGAGGCCCATGCTGACACTCTCTACCAGCAACACCCCAGTACTCACCTCCTGGCAGCAGCAGCGGCCCCCAAGATAGACCCTAACTGGGACAATCAAGCAGCCTCCCCAGACCACCCAAGATGTGACGATGTCATTACCTGCCTCCTAACAGGCATGGAAAAGGCAGCCCTAAAAGCCATTAATTATGAAAAGATCAAAGAAGTCACCCAAGGTCCAGGCGAAAACCTTGCCCTTTCTCTTTCTCGTCTCTCTGAGGCCATGCAAAAATACACCAAATTAGACCCCGATTCCAGTGAGGGCCGCATTTACCTTCATCTACATTTCATGTCCCAATCCACCACAGACATTAGGAAAAAACTACAAAAACAAGAAGACGGCCCACAAACCCCTCAGCAAGACCTCATAAAACTGGCCTTCAACGTCTTCAACAAGAGAGGAAGAACAAAAAGCCCAGAAGACAAAATGTGATCAGGCCAAATGCCAGATGCTGGCAAAGGCCCTACAACAAGGGGCAATGTCTTCCCAAAGACAAAAGACCGGGGAGCCACCCGGCGCCTGCCTCAAGTGCGGCAAAACTGGCCATCGGGCAAAGGGCTGCCCCAGCCCTAGGCCCCCACCAGGGCCCTGCCCGCTTCGCAAGCAAAAGGGACGCTGGAAATCCGACTGTCCTTGGCAGAACCCCTCCGGCCTGAGCACATCCCAATCCCCGTCCACTTCTGACTTGACTCAGCTCCTCGGCCCGGCCACTGAAGACCGATAAAGCCCTGGGTCCACTGCCCCCGCCACCATCTCTCATGACGAGCCTAGGGTAACTCTGATGGCACCTGGTAAACCTGCATCATTCCTGTTGGACACGGGGGCCACCTATCCTGTTTTACCAGAATGCCAAGGACCATTGCAGAGGTCCTCCCTCTCTGCTGTGGGCACTGACGGCACGGCACTCCTTCAAGACCGAAGGAAACCAAGCCCCTCCTCCGCGCCTCACGCCCAGCCCAGCCCAGCCCACCCACGCCTTCCTAGTGACTCCGCTTGCCCGACCCCCATTCTGGGCTGGGAGGCCCTCCAGAAACTCAGGGCGGCACTCCACATTTACTTCTCCTCCACCTTTGTTCTCCTCTACCGTTCAGACATGCCCCCAACCTCAAACGTACCCCCTCTTTCTCTCCTTCTTCCTGACACAAACCCGGTCGTCGGGGACACATCACAACCCGTGGTCGCCTCCCATCACACCCCAATCTCTATTTCCCTCCTAGATCCCTCAACCACAGTCTGTCAAAAACAGTGCCTCCTGAGCCTCCAAGGACTCGGAGGCCCTAAGCCAAATATATGGAAAGGTTCCCTGCACGGTGGCCTGTCTATTGTGGCTGGATGGCCCCCATGCCCGAAAGCCCTCGGTGCCACTGCAGCCCTGGTAGATGAAAAGTTCTCTCTTCACCAGTCCCTCCTCGTATTCTCTTCGCACAAGACCTACACAGCCATCGCGCCCTTCTCAGCCTCCATCCCCCTCACTTACAACAGATGCATGCCACATCCTCTCAGACCCGCTCCACACCCCTGCAGCGTTGTGCCCCTCTCAGCCCTGCCGCCTTGCTACCAACTCTCTCTGATCCCTGACAACCAGCCACTCATGTCTCGAGGTGTTAGATTCCCTCTCTTCCCTCACCTGTCTGACCTCTCCTTGCCTGATGCCCCGACCTGGTTTGTTGGCGGAAGCTCTTCTAAGGATCCTCATCCCCAAGCAGGATGTGCCATCATTACCCAGGACACTATCCTTGAAGAAAAACCCCAGCCCCTCGCACTACCTCACGGCAAGCCGAACTCATCGTGCTCACCAGAGCCCTCACCTTAGCAAAAGGTAGACACGTTAACATCTACACCGACTCTAAATATGCAGTTCACATACACACGCCCACGCCATAATATTGCAGAACAAGGAGTCCTCAACACCCACGGAACCCCCATCTCTAACGGAAAACTGATCCATAGGCTCCTAAAGGCAGCCTTACTTCCGACGGCCACAGCTCTCCTCTATTGCAAGGGACACCGAGCCCCAGGAAGTGACACAGCCTGAGGCAATGCCTTTACAGATGCCAGCGCGAAAAGGGGCTGCCAGGGAGTCCATCAGATCCGAATCACACCCAAATGCCTCCCCATCGCTCCATAAATCAAACCCACATATACCCAAGACAAACGGCACACACACCCAAGTCAGGGCGCCCTGCAGTTCAGGGATGGCTCATGCTCAGTTCCAAAATCATACTCCCCAGTCACAAGGGAAGCAGACCCTAGAACAAATTCACTCTCAGGTTCACTCTGGACACCTCCCCCTCTATCAGACATTAACCCAGGATTTCCTATCCCCACTTAGAAACCCACCTTACAGCAAGTCGCTCTTGCCTGCACCACTTGTTCCAAAACATCTCCCCAAGGAGCCGTGAGGCCACCACCTCTCCCCGCACACCAGCACGAGGACACCTCTCTGGACAAGACTGGCAGCTAGATTTTACCCACAAATTTAATTATCCTCTGACCTTAGCCGACTCCTTTACTGGGTGGACTAAGGCTTTCCCATTTGCATCAGCAAAGGCCCTAGCAGTTTCTTCAGTTTTGCTACAACACATCATCCCCCTATTCAGACCCCCAGCCAGCCCACAGACAGACAGTGGTCCAGCCTTCACCTCCCAGGTCTCCCAACCACTTGCCAGAGCCCTGAACGTGTCCTGAAGTTTCGTATCCCTTATAGACCGCAGTCCTCTGCTAAGGTGGAGGCAGCCAGTGCCCTCCTAAAGCAGCATTTAGCTCAACTAACTCTAGCGTTAAAACTCTTCTGGACCCAACTTCTTCCATTTACTCTTCTTAGGCTCTGCACACTTCCTTGAAAACCCACCAACTTGATTCCCTTCAAACTGTTAAACAGGCAAACTCTTGCCTTACACAAACTCCCCTCCGATTCTGAGCCCCCACTCCCTGGCATTTGGCCTCCTCTGCACCTCACTCCACACCACATCTGACAATATGGTGACAAGACCTTCCCGTTGCCCCACATGCGAACTATGACTCACCCTTGACCCTCTCCCCCGGGGTGTATACCCGGGACAGAAGGCCCCCTCAACCTCACTAGCGCCCAAATAGCAGGGACCCTACCAGGTTGCAATAACCACTCCAACTACAGCCAAACTCATGTCCCTCCCACACTGGATACACAACTCACAACTAAAAAGGACCCCTCCTGATCCCAACCCTAAGAACCCCAACAAACACTCATGTGTCCGTTGCATTCCCACAGGAGCAACCAGACTCCATCTAACCCAAATCCCAAAGGACAGCCCACCATCTGAAGGTGACAACCTGGAGCCCTCCACCAACGCTCACCTGTCACACTGACCCCACCGACAGCTCCTGTCTCCTGACCTGTGTCTTCCTCTTTGCCCTCATAATACTAGTCCTTCTCGCCTGCTGTTGCCCCCACAACCCCCGACCAAACCTGTGCTCTTCCCCGAAGCCCTAGCCACACCATGGCTCCTGGGCTCCTGCACAGAAGTCACCCCATCACAAGTGCTCATTCTTTTCCTTCTGACCAGCTCTTCTGTGCTCTTCCCTTCCCCCTTGCCCCACACCAGCCCACACCCAAGAGGAAAACAACTTCTACCCCTTAACTAACCGAACCCAAGCTTTCCTAGATTTAGCTCATCCCACACTAGCAAGAAATCGTTGGACATGCTTCTCCTCCCAGCTCGAGGCAGCCTATCCTGCAACTCTCGACTCTTGGGCCTCCAGTAAAATGTCCCCACACTTCTCATGGTGGTCATTCCATTTTCATATGTAGGCACCCACGACAGACTTTCCCCGCCTCCCCACCAGCCTTTACTCAAGGGATGGCCTTTCCCACAAAGCCGAGTGGAGGGCGGATGTATACTTCTTCCTAATGGAAACCAACCTAAAACATCTGTCCCACCCTTGCAGTCCTCTCCAACCCCTTCTCCAGCCCAGTTCCCCTCCACGACCCATACCTATACCAAGCCTCTCTCTGTATCAGTCATTTATTCAGCAGCCCCAGTTATGGCGTATTCCTTGGAAACATCTCTGCTGATCTCTGTAACCAAACCCTACACCTACACCCTTCTCAAGCTGGTGGACTCATGCTTTCAGCCATAGGCACGGATCCAGTCAAGTCTTTTCCTCAACCCTCACTTCGGTCTATCCCAGTGTCTCTTGCGCAGACACAGGCACAAGCACCATGAGCAGAGCCCACCCTGTTTACAGCACAAGCCAGCAGTAAAAGCCCAGGGCACTGAATGGCTCAGGGTTCAGCACGAGCCAGACAAAGTCTCTTGCCTAAACCTCGCCCACTTTCAAGTAGATACAGCTAACTACTTCCTACATACACATAATTTGACCCACTGTGGGACCTGTCCCACCAGTGTAACCTCCCAGGCGCTCCCAGGGCAGCCCTGTCAGGAGCTGGGCTTACAGGAGTGACCTCGGATGCGGCGATGGTGCATGGGGGACATGCCCACAGACACGGAACCGGCCTGGTACCATCTCCTTCACTTTCTGTCTTTCCACCCCGAGTCCGACCTTTCTCTGTGGGACCTCAGCCTTCCGCTGCCTCCCTGCCAATTGGACAGGAACGTGCACCGTCACGTGCCTCCTCCCCAAGATCCACACAACGCTCAACAGCCAGGCCATTCAGAGCCCACTCTCTCTCTCTCCCTCTCTGGGATAACAGACGCCATGCTCCTCAACAAAAAGCCATACAACTCTGCCCATTGTTCCTCGGGGTGGCTCTCACCACGGCGCTTGGCTCGGGCATCGCAGGCACCGCAGCCTCAGTCATTTTTGCAGAAAAATTCTGTAAAATAATTGAACAAGTAAATGCAGGCTTCACTGCCTTACAAAGTCAGCTTGACTCTCTTGCCCAAGTTGTTTTGCAGAATAGGCGTGGCCTCGACCTGCTGACAGCAGGAAAGGGAGGCGTCTGTGGGGTTTCTCCAGGGAGACTCTGCTTCCGTGTCAGCCAGTCCAGAGTTGCCCCAGACACTGCGAAGACAGCCCCCTCTGCTCACAAGAACTGTGAGCTCTAGGGGGGCCATCTCTGTTGGCCGCATGGGGCCTTCCGTCGTGGTGGGATGGCAACTGTAGATGGTCTAGTGGGCGTGGCTGGCCCCTGGTCTGCTTTGTTGCCAGGCCCTTCCTCATGTAGTGGCTGTCAGCCCCTGGTGGGTGGGGCTGGGCCACGAGGCCACTGGCTGGGGAGCCCTCCAGAGTTGCAGCGTTAGCGCTGGCCCACTAATGGCCAGAGCCGGTTCCCTGTGGGTGGTGTGAGCCCAGGTCCCAAATCTATTGTCATCCTCCTGGTGGGCAAGGATGGGTCCCGACACAGCTGACTGTGGGTCCAGGGCATTCCAACACTTGTATCTGCCTGCTGGTGGGTGGGGCTGGCTCCTGGGGCAGCTGGCGGAGAGGTCCAAGTTATCCCAGAGCTGGTGCCAGCCTGCTGGAGGGCAAGGCCTGGGCATGCAGAGCCTGAGCGAGGTGCTGCCTGCACGTGAGCAGAGCCAGATCCCAGGAACTCTGGCAGCAGAGCAGGTTCGGGGGTGGGGTCTCCGAGCTGGTGCCGGGCTGCTGGCAGGTGGGCTGTGTCCTGATGTGGCTGGCTGTGGGGCCAAGCTGGTCCTTTGTACTGTCCTCCACTTTTGAGGTTTTTTTTTTTTATATATGACAAGAAATCTATTGTATGAAAAAATATATTTTATACTTAAAAAACCCCCCAAAACTCTAGAAATATATTCACCAAGATGGTAATGACTGATGGAGGAAGATGTATTATCTTCTTTTATATCTTTTCCTGTTATTTTTAAGTTTTTTAAAAAAACACCAACTCAAATAGGTGGTATATGCACAAATAATTCAAAATGAAAAGGAAAATTATTCAGAGATGAAAGTAAGGCTACCATCATGATTTTGCCATGTTTGATTTCACTAAACAATCACACCCCAGCAAACGAATCAAGGGTCATACAGGATTTTATACAATTATTTTTCCCAAGCATTTTATTTTAAGCTTTTTCCTTGTTAAAAATAACTAATTCTTTCACAGTCTTCCTATTCATTGCAAATCACTCTTTTTCTTTAGACCAATGAACAATTTGTGAATTGAAGGCACAGAATCTCATTGACTGCAGACACTTCAAATAGCAGATGTGACGCCAAAGGCCAGCCTTCATACGCAAAAGTGAACGCACAGATGTACTTCTGCCGCTGGTTCTCTCTCAATACAGAGAACAGTATAAATATCAGCCTTAAACAATAGCTGTTCCACTTCAGCCAAAGGAGTTTCTTTATAAAACAAACAATGGCAGTCCGTCGAATCCAGGTGTTACTTTGAAGATTCATTCCCCAGAAAACATCTTGGTCTTCAGAATGATGAAAATGGAATAAAGAAAAAGAAGTCCTGTGCTATGAAGGGATTGGGTGCGCAGCTGAGTGCCACAGATTTGTCTGCTGCAGACTCACCTTCCCCCCTTAACAGTCCAGAACTGTCCATCAGGGCAGAAATTCAACTTGGGCCATAGGCTTAACCAGCTGATGATATTCTAGGAGCCAGTAGCACTGACTTCACACCATCCTCAGAGCCTTTTGAATGAAGACTTAAACCAAGACCAAAGCATGATTTTTTAAAAAATTCTTTTATCTGTGACTTTCACAGAAGAAATAAAAAGCTCTTGGAATGCACCCTAGCCTTTTACTTAAGACATATTTGAGGAGCTATGGTGAATTTTCAGCCAAGTCTATGTATTTAAGCCCCCAAACTGTAGACTTACTAGTGTTGGGGCCCAGGGCAGTCCTCTCAAAATTGTGCCTCAGTGGCATAGTGACTATTATGAATTAAAATTTCTTAAGAAATGGCCAACACAAGGGGTTGCTCTCCACCACTCCTTTCTGCCTCTCTAACAGCAGGAAATAAGGCTCGTATGAAAGGTGTGCTCCCCACAACTGGAGATAGGACAACCCTTACTGACAAAGACAGGAATTCCGGCCAAGAAGCCTATATAAACAAAACTCGTTACTTCTTCAATTTACAACCCCAAATCCCAAACTCTATTTAGATTCCTTACTGGCTAAGCACTCAAAACCTGTTTCTTTGCCTTGTCAATTTCTCACAACTTTATTGTTTCTTTGTCTAAAAAAATGTAAAAGCTGCCTGCTCTGGCCACTTCTTAGGTCCCGTTTCTATGAGACCTCAATGAACATGAATTAGAATTATTTCTTTTGTCAATTTTATTATTAGACCAGCCACAAGAACTCAAGAGAGGTAGAGTGGAATTCCCCTCCCTGACACTAACTAACTTTTTAAAAAGGGACTTCGTTCTAATTTCAGCACAATCAGCCCCAACAGATGGGCAAGTCATGACACTGTGCATTTCTAGGTAAAGTCCAAACCTCCAGAGCCATTTATTGGTAAAACAAAGGCTGTTGTTACAAAGGATCGGTAAATTACCCCAACATAGTTTGATCGCAAGGTCTGATAAGCAAATAAGGAGGAACAAATCTGACTCATATTAGATCTGTTTGTTTACTTTAACCTTTGCATCCTGCTTTTGCTACAAGGTAATCACTGAAAGGATGCTGCCCATAGCTTGAAGTATGCATAATGGCCCATCTCAGCCTATCTTGCCTCCCATGCCTGAACTGCAAGATAAAATATCTTTGTTCAGCTCACAGGAAATATCCTGACCCAGCCCACCTGTGAATGGCTGTGGGAAAGAAGAAATCAACACATCCCCTCTGGAGTCTGACCAAAAACAGGAATATCTGCAACAATTTATGGCCTTTGTACTTTACCTCCTCACTTCCTCCCTCTTTGAAACAAACTAGCATCCAGACCCCAGCAGGGATGGTTCTTCAGGACACTAGACCACCATCTTCTCAGTCACCTGGCTTTCTGAATAAGGTCATTATTTCTTGCCTCGACACCTCATCTCCCAATTTATTGGCCTGTCACGTGGCAAGCAGTAGGAGCTTGGACTCAATTACAGAATTACACAAGTCATATAAGATATTGCTTAAAAAATCATAAAGAAAGAAATAAGGGTAGCATTGGTATACAGGGGTGATGGAGAATAAAATGTGACAGTGCGAAAACTGCCAACATGGCCATGCTTTTGAAATAAGAAGACAGGAAACAAAAGTGCAATTTGTAAATGTCCTTGTAATGTACTTCAGGGTAAGCTTTTCCTCAGACTGTGTGACTTCTTGAATCACGCCCTTTACTTCTTCCGGAAGAGCAGACAGGCTGACTAACAATGTGTATGCATGCTAAGAAGCGTGGCCCCAGGGCAACAATAACGCGATGATACAGGCCCCAGTGAGGAGCTGGGGCTGGCATATCACCCAGAGCAGCACAGGCCTGGGAGCACGTGGATTTTCCACCTGGACCACCTGGGCCGTGAAGCACAGCAGGGAGGGTGTGGGAAGGGCCCTGCCAAGGGCACTCCTGCTGTGATGACTCTACAGGGTTCTGGTTAAGTTGAATACGTCTCCTCTCGTTTGAGCACAAATCAAAAGGAGACGGGGTTTTACTAAACACAAAGGGGCCCGACTCTGATCTCAGGCCTCTTCAGTGGCCACAGAGACAGACGCAGCGATGAGGCAAGGGCACTGTGAGGAGATGGCAGGGAGGGGTGATGGGGGAGAGCCCGAAGTGGTGCTGCAGCAAGCATCCTCATTCTCTGCTCTCAGCGAGTTGCGGAGAGCAGAGTGGGAAAGAGAGCAACATTCAGAGAACAAGGTGATTGTCCAGGGAAGGCTGGTGTCTGTAAGGAGCTGCTTCTGGGCACTGAAGTGTCTACACCAGTAGAAGTGCTAGAGTGGGCAGGGAGCTAGATGTGAGCAGAGGAAGGGGGACAGGGGCACACGGCAGGAAACTGCACAGCTTGTGAACAACGGGGGGCCTTGGACAGACCAAGAAAAGCAGGATCCTCTGGACTGATAAAAAAAAGCCCTGCACCTTCTGGATTGAGGAGTGTCCTGGAGGCAGAAAGGCAGGACAGGACAGGAATCCCTGCCATCTGAATGTAACCTTTTGTTCATTATGACCTCATCCAACTTCCCCATCAAGACTAAATAAGGATGGAATTCTTCCTTTCCCAGCTGGAAAGGTGGAGCTGGGAAGAAAATCAGGAAAGACCACCCCAAACCCCTCCCGCCAACGACTCTTCTGCCCATTCACCTTTACACCCATACAATGAGCTCGCCAAGGACACTCGGGGCAGCCACCCGCCTGAGTCTTCCTGCTCTTCCCTTGAGAGCGTACCGCCTGTCCCTTAATAGATCCTTGCTTTGCTTTCTTACCCTCCACATCTTGTCTCTGAATTACTTCTGTGACAAGACAAGGACATCTCCACCCCCAACAGAAATAGAACCAGTAAGAAGGGTTTCACTGGACAAACAGGGAATGCTGTCTAAGTCATCTAATTGATGGCCTTCTGGGCTAGTATCTCACCACATAGTGAAAGAAGATTGACTCTGGCAAGCAAAATTTGAGTTATGTTGGGAAACGGGCCTCAATTTCCCCAGATTCTATGATGATTAAGCCAGAAAAAGGAAGTCAGACCAAAACCTTCAGGTGAGTTGGATGCTTTCCTTCTGAATGGACATTAACAACTTAAACTCTGACCCCCTAGGTGACTCCTAATTAAGGAATTAATTCCCCACCCAGGCAGCCAGCCTCCAAATAGGTCCCAGGCCAGAAGCAGTATGGACTTCTTAAATCTGAGTCCTAGACACCTGCACCCCAATGTTCATAGCAGCACTATATACAATAGCCGAGACATGGAAACAACCTTAATCTCCATCAACAGAGGACTGGATAAAGAAGATGTGGTATATTTATACAATGGAATACTACTCAGCCATAAAAAATGATAACATAATGCCATTTGCAGCAACATGGATGGCTCTGGAGAATGTCATTCTAAGTGAAGCAAGCCAGAAAGAGGAAGAAAAATACCATATGATATCACTCATATGTGGAATCTAGAAAAAAAAAAAGACAAATGACCTTATATATAAAACAGAAACAGACTCACAGACATAGAATACAGACTTGTGGTTGCTGGGGGTGGGGGGCGGTGGTGGGAAGGGATAAACCAGGAGTTCGGGATTTGCAGATAATGACTGGCATATATAAAATAGAGAAACACATTTATACTGTACAACACAGGAAACTATATTCAATATCTTGTAGTAGCTCATGGTGAAAAAGAATATGAAAATGAATATATGTATATTCACGTATGACTGAAAAATTGTGCTGTCCACCAGAAATTGACACAACATTGTAAACTGAGTATACCTCATTAACAAAAAAAACCTGAGTCCTGCCAGAAGTGTTCAGAAAATGAAGTTGTGGTAAACCACATTCTTGTTTGGGTCTATAAACACATATATCAAACAAATTAACTGCTCTGTCCCTTTCACAAATTTCGGTTCATATATTTGTATCCACACACCAAAATAATCTGTATCTATAAAGTACAAAGTAGATGAAAGATTAGATTTATTAACCTTAAAATAGTTAATAATTAATAAGATTAATTACAAATAAATCATGAAGGTATAAACAAGGGGTGAAGCTTGCTACTAAAATTTCAAAGCACTCTTTTCTTACTACTATGTCCCCTTAGTGTTCCTGTATGAATGTTTGCAAAGTGAAATATTTATCTTTTTGACTTGTTTGCCAATCAACTTCATGGTTGTTTTCTCTTCCAAACATCGGTGTAACTACCAAATACTTTCTTTGAGCTAATTAATTTTCTAGATCCTTGGGATACAAATAGGTTGATCTATTGGGAAACACATACAAATTAACGCTAGACACTGATGACTGGCTGCTTCCGAGACCATTTACTCCTCACAAGATCCTTATCTACAAGGCAGGTACGAGTGTTGTCCTCTCCATTT
Source organism: Camelus ferus (assembly GCF_009834535.1). Classification (NCBI taxonomy): domain Eukaryota; kingdom Metazoa; phylum Chordata; class Mammalia; order Artiodactyla; family Camelidae; genus Camelus; species Camelus ferus. Next base: position 26,756,144 of record NC_045722.1, on the reverse strand, counting down.
TACAGATTAAATTATTGAGTCTCAGAAAAGTAAGATAACTGTCCAAGATGATACAACATGTACGTGTAGGTTTGGAATTTAAACCCAGGCAGGATGCCCCCAGAGTTCTGTTCTCAACTGTGTGTCATATTTCCTCTTTGATTACAACCAGCATAAAATGCAATGTGGTACGTGCTACCCTGGGGCAAAGTCAGGGCATGGTGGAAGTAAATGGCTGCCCTACTTAACCTCCTCTTTGAGAGACTTTTTTAGAAAATTGTTCCAGGCTGAAAGACAGCAGAGCTTAAGAACTTCAGGTCAACCAGGCTGGTGTGGGAGAGGGCAGGGAGGGGTGTGGTGTGAGGTGCTTGCAAGGGTGCAGGCAGGAGCTCGGCAGCTTTGGCACGCGGCTGGGGGAGCCGTTTGCCTGTTGTCCCCAGCAGGACTCCCCTAGCACCTTCTACGGGGACGCTCAGTAAGAGCGCTCAGGACGGCTTGCCACTGTTTTTCATGAACAAGGGTATTTTTAAGACTTGGGTTTTCTTTCTGTATAATGGGGATGATAGCATAACCACTGTAAACGGTAGTCAGCGCAGTAGCATCAGAGAAGCATATAAAATAGAAGTTAGCTGGCATGTTAAACCTAGGAGCATACTACACCACGCCTTGCCAGAGTCCTAAATTTTAACAATAATGTAATTATTTTTACAAATTTTAAATGCTCGTACTCTCTTATGTCAGTGTATAGATTTAAGACTTCTTTTGATCAAATGATTGAAAGTAGTAGTGTAAATCCCTAATGGAAAAAATGATACATACTATCATCCATGCAAGGGGACATACCGAACAGTGAAGCTCAACCTAACACTGGCCTAGAGAAAATAAAATACTCTGCAGATTAAATTAGCCACAGAAAGCGAAGTTAACTCTCTGCAGCAGGGTGTCATGGGAGAGCCGCTGGCCTGGCAGTGGGAGGGTCTAATAGCAGCTGTAGCACAGGTTGGGTGCGTCGCTGTGGGTCTTCCTGTTTGTGTCCATCGTTTGTTAATAAAGATATTGGCACATGTCCTACCTTCCTCAAAGTGCAAGATGAGGCGCAAATGAAAAACCATACCATGGCATATGTATAAATATCGCTGTCACCGTATACTAAGTACTGTAATTTGTCCAGGTCCCACGGAAAGCTCATTTTGCTTTGAATGAGTTATTAGTTAAATCTGATTTTAAAAGAACAGACATAGTCAGATGTAATTTGTATCGTATAATTCCAGTTTTCTTAGCAGATGCACAGGTCATCCAGCCAGGCAGAGGTTTTTCCATGTTTCCTGCCTGAATTAGAGAAGGATCACTCATAGTAGGTTTGAAAGATTTTTTCGCTCAGTCTTGTGTGTCAGTTTTTAAAATTCTGACTCTAAAACCCAGACTAATTTACGACCCATGTTGTGCTCAGACAAATATGACAAAATCACTTTTACAGTCTTTTCTAGTCAAGATAAATCTCACTATTGTGCTCTGTTAAAACATGTCTCATTGAATAAAATGCTAATAACTGATTTAATGGATCATTTATTAAATAAAAGCCAATATGTAAATTTCACAAATCTCCCTCACAGGAAGTATATTAAGGCAAAAATAGTATATATCTAATATGTATCTAATAATATCTACATAGATTTGGAAAGCAATCATGCTCTTTACATGTTAGTTCACTTAAGTTCACATCAGTCATATGAAGAAGAAGGCAACGTCCTTATTTATGAGGGGTGTGCGCGGGGGGATGACAGAAGTTAACGTGGACAGACAGCAGGTGGGTGGAGCCACTGCATAAAACCGAGGTAGTCTGACTCCTAGCGCTCTTAACCTCTGCTCACTCTTCAGCATGACTGCTTTTGGAGAAAATATTTTTTTAAAATTCAGTTGGAACATGAGCTGCTTGTTGAACACAGATCACATTTAAAACTTCATATACAGAATACTTTTTTTTTTGGAGTTTACTTCCAGAAGCTGTTAAAGCTTGAATAAAGTTCAAAAATATTAGATATTCACATCAAGCTGCGTGGCTTTGCCACAGTCGTGGGAAATCAGCTCTTTCTCTCGCGTACTTTGACTCTAACAATGTCACTCTCAGAGGGGGCCTGTTTGGGGCTTTGTAATAAAATGGGCACCGGCTGGAGGTACGGTTGGGCCCAGGTGGGATGTGCCGTGTCACCGAAACACACCTGCTTTCAAACACTGAGTTTGATGAAAGGTGTAAAATAACTCATTAAGATTTTTACATTCATTAAGTGTTGAATTAGTATCTTTGATATATTGAGTGAATTTAATAGTTCATTAAAATTGATTTCACCTCTTAAAAAGTAAAAATAAAACACACACACAGGGGAAAAGCTGCTGGTGCAGTTAATTGCAGGACCCAGGATTCTGATGACGGCCTTCCTGATCCATGGCATACTTGGGACAAGCTGAGGACCTGCTCAGAGCGCGCTCAGAAGTGGCTCTGCCACAGCAGGGTGTGTTTCACATTTCTGGCCCCATGTCACAAAGCTGGCTATAGATGTCTTGACACTGAGGATAAAAAATGCTGTGTGTCCTGCCCAAGTAATTTTAGACAGTTCGACTCAGGTTCAAACGGACGTTATGAGACAGCAGAGAACTAGATTATCATGCAGATACCTTAGCGCTTTTACAAAAGGAGAGAAGAAACTTGCTAGAGAGATCACAAACCAGTCTCTTTCTCTCTCCCTCCATTTCTCCTTAGCCTGCGAAGATCATTATTTCACCTTCATTTTCACTGGCTATTTCACTGGATATAAAGTCCTCTGTTCAGTGTTCTCCTTTGTGTTACTCACCCTTTGGAGTCCACAAGTGTTCTTTAGTGTGTCATTTCATGTGTTCATCTATCCAGGATAATTCTAAGTCATTATTTCTTCAGATGTTTCATCTAAGCCCTTCTCTATGGCCTACTTTTTTGGGATTCCAATTTCACTTAGTTTTAATTCTTTTCTTTATCAATTACATTTATATCAGAACTTTATATCATATTCTACATGTTTATTACACTCAATTTTTTCATTATTTTTCTTCAGTTTTTATATTTTCTACCTATGTTTTCTGTATTTTCTATTTTATAGTTCGATCACTCATACCCTTTCCTTTATCTAACAATTTGTTGTTAAATGTATCTTTTGTGTTTGTAATAAAAGTTCTTGAATTTTCTTTGAAAAATTTCCATTTGAGTGTTTTTCTTTTTATCAACTCTTATTCTCTGGTGAAATTGCCCATAATTTCATTTATTATTTTATCTTTTCCTCTGTTCTCTAAAAGCGTACTAGTTATTTCCGTACTGCAGCCTTTGCTGGCTGACTCCAGCGTCTTAATCAGCCCTGGGACTGCATCTGTTCTCTATAATTTTTCCATTGGGTTTTGTTCATTTGGTAACAGCATACACTTTATATGAATATTTGTATGAATTTTTAAATTTTCCTTCAAAGAGGGTTCATTGTTTTCCTTTTTGGTCAACAAATTAGGAGCTAATCACACCAATACGGTCAGGGGCTGGGGTAACTCGAGGCTGAGCCGTAGTTTGACAAGCTTTTCTTGCTTGTCTTGGGCTAACTTGCTCTAGGCATAACCCTTCAGGGATTCTGACTGAGAACAGTGCCTCCTCCAGGTGCCTCCTCAATTGTAATTCTTATCCTCCCAAGGCTGATGGACTCTTGGACTCTATTCCGTTTGTCTGAGACTTTTTGCTTGGTTCCTTAACCTCTTTTTCTTCGCAGTTTGAAGATACAGTGACTGACATGTAGAGTTCATTTCCCTTGCCTTCCTCTGACCCGAGCGTCCTGTAATTACTGAACCTCACTGATGCTCCAGGCCCAGGAGATAGCTTTTCAGAGCACCTCTCCTTCCAGACTCTTCTCCTAGATTTTTTTTTTTTTAATTCAAAATGTGTTGAAAGATAAAACCACAACAAAATGTGGGTTCACCTCTCTGTGTGGTGTCCACTTCTTCAGGATTTTGTTCCCTCAGGTCATGGTTGCTTCAACACCTACCTGATGTCTTCAAACAGATTTTTATCTATCCATTTTTTATAGCTTGTCTCAATGACAGAGCTGGTGTACCGCAAGCCGCTCAGTAACAACTGGAAGCAGAACTTCCTCATTATGATTCACCATTTCTTTTTTTTTTTAATAAACTTTTTATTTTAGAACAGTTTTAGATTTACAGGAAAATTGCAATGAAGACGGTACATGAGTTCCTATAATCTCTATACCTAGTCCCTTATTATTAGCATATTGCAGTGGTGCGGTCCATTTGTTCCAATTAGTGAGCCAATACTGATACATTTTGATTAACTAAAGTCCACATTTTACTCAGATTTCCTCAGTTCCAGGATTCCAATCAAGATACTGCATTGGCTTTAAGTAGTTGTGACAGTTTCTAAGGCTCCCCTTCCCTGTGACGACTTTGACAGTTTTGATAAAGTAAGGTATGTAGACTATTCCTTGACAGTAATTTACCTAATGTTTTCATCATTATTAGCATGGGGTTATTGGATTTGGGGAGGAAAGCACCAGAGTTGAAGTGCCATTTTTCACCACATCATATCAAGGCTATGTTCTACCAACATTATGTGACCATTGATGTTAGTCTTGATCTCCTGGTTAAGGTGACGTTTGTCAGATGTCTTCTCTGTGAAATTACCCTTTCCCCCTCCTTTGCATTCTGTGCTCTTTGCAAAGAAGACATTATAAGTAACCCACACTTGAGGAGTACAAGTTAGCACTTCCTTGAGGGTATTAATAGCTACATAAGTTACTTGGCATTCTTATGCACAGAAGGTTTGTCTTTTCTCCTATTTATTTATTCAGTCATTTATTTATATCAGTGGATACTCATAGATATGTATTTTTATTTGGGTTATAATAATACACTACTTTATTTTGTTGCTCAAAATTTTCAGCTTTGACAATTGAAACATCTTTTAGTTGGCTCAGATGTCCCTTTGACATACCCCCATTATTGTGTGTATGTGTGTGTGTTTTAACCATTTCTTTCTTTTTTGCACTAAGGTACTACAGGCTCATCTTCTATATTTCCTGCCCCAGTCCTACAAACAGCAATTTCTCCAATGATTCTGGCTTTCTTTTACTGGAGAACGGTATTAGAAACCAAGATTTGGGCTCACTGATACTGGGGTGTCATTGCTTCCAGGAATTCTCAGCTAACAGAGCAAGGTAATAGACGTATATATATACTAACTTGTGCATACACACATATTTATAAATGTTTTACTTCTTTTAAATTAATAAAATTTATCAAAAACCCAAACCATATGTCTTGCCAATGACATATTTTGCATAATTCCAAAATATATTTTTCTTGAATTCCCTGCAGTTTTTTCTCAGTGGAAGTATTCATATACACATTTTAAATGATCAGAGTAACAATCTAGTAGAGTTATTTATTGTTACAGTTTGTGGATTAGATACATAGGTAGGTAGGTAGGTAGATAGACAGACAGATAGATTAGATGGATAGATAGATAGAATGTTTCCAGTTTTCAATATGCAAAGTTTCTTCTGGCTAATAAAAAGGGAAATGTCTGCTGCAGCCATCTTTGAGGGGAAAGTTGAGGAAGTCATGAAGACTGCATAAGGACTATTTAAGAGCATCGGTAACCTAAAAAATACAGAACACTTTGAGTCAGTCAGAAGTCATAATGGAAGATTATTCTCCACTGGCGGTGATCCCACAGGAATGGTCCACCCAGTGCATGCCAAAGTGCAGTATCATCAGCATCACCAGGAGGGGATGTGAAATGCAGAATCCTGGTCTCCTCCCTGAGAGATTCTGACCCAAAGGTTTGAGATGAAGCCCAGGAATCTCAATTTCTTACTAGCTCCCTGACACCAAGGCTGCCAGTCAGCAGGCCATGCACATGCTCATAAGCACTGAGCCCTCTTTTTTTTTTTTCACGGTAAATGCAAGCAGTCCACTTGGGAGGGGACAGTGATCCTGAAGACAATTAGGGAATCCAGGAATGAAGAATGTGTCCAGGACAAAGAGAAAGCCCCACTTCCAAATGCAGTGGAAACACTCACTGTCACACTCGTGATATTTTCCAGGTTACTGTTATGGGTTGAAGTGTATCCAGGGACCTCTGGGTTGCTGCTTGCCAGACTGTCTTGGGGGATCGCTAGATCCAGGCCACCCGGGGCTGGCACCTTCTCGGAGCCTTTTTTTTGTTCCAGACCCTGTACTTTGAGACTGGAGTTGGCAGTGATAGCCAAGTTCATAATCATCTTGGTAATGCATCTTTTTGGTAATAAGATTGGCCAAATATCCAGACTTCATCCCCACCTTCCAGGTCCCACTGATTAACATCAAGCAGGGCCTGCAGCGCACACTCTACGCGTGCGGGGTGTGCTTTATGCAGGTGTGGAGGAAGGTCGCCTCCACCCACCAGCCCTGAGGTGACTGCCTTGGGGCTTTTCAGGCACTCGGGGTAAAGCCAGGGGGCTGTCCCGTGAGGTGCTGCAGCGCTTGGAGGAGTGTCCCGTCCTGTTGCACCAAGTTGAGCAGGTGTGGGAAACCGCCTGGGAGGGCCACGCGCCAGGCAGCCTCCCAGGGAATCCAACCTCCACTTGAAAACTGTAAGGCTGTAGTCATTTTCTGTTTTTGTTTTTGTTTTTTTAACTTTTATTTTATTTTTGAAGATATTGAAGTCCTGACACTCAGTACCCCTAAATATGACCTTATTTGGAAATACAGTCATTGCAGATGTAAGTAGTTAAGAAGAATTCAAACTGGAGTAGGGGAAGCCGTACTCCATTATGACAGGTGTTCTTGTACAAAAGGGGAAATTTGGACACACAGACAGGCAAAAACAGAGGCAATGCCACCGGTAAGCAAAGGAGAGAGGCCTGGGACAGGTCTTTCCCTGAGGGCCCTCAGAAAGAACCAACTGTGGTGGCATCTTGAGTTTGAACCATCCAGCCCTTAAAGCTGTGAGATATAACTTTCTGCTGTTTAGCCAGCCAGCTTGTGGCGCTGTGATGGCAGCCCCCGGAACCTGATGCAGCCCACCCATGCTCTTCACCGGTCTTCATGAATTTTAAATAGACATTTTCATTGTATTATATAAAAGTCTCAGTTATATAAACAGTGTTTTTTCACATCCTTGTTATCCCAGCAGAAAAGTAGGATCAGTCAAATGAAAATGGCAGCCCAGGGTGCCGCCCAGAGGGGTCAGGTTTACAGTGGCAGCAGTGCTTACACAGGTCCAGGATGGTCATGTGAGGAAATAATGAACACAGTCCACCTTAAAGTGCCTGGTGCCGGCAGCATATCTGGAGACTGGACACCTGTCCTCATGATTCTGAGGTTTTTCAAAGCTTCCCCATTTCACACACAAGTTCCATCACAGAATTATTTATATATGTTTAGAAGACATGGAATAATAATATCTATCTTCTTCAAACATCACAATGATTTGTGAGAACCAGTTAGAAAGATAACACTCCCATTGCTTCAATCTCCTTGGAAGAAAGGGATTGTGTAAATACATATCACTGCCATCATCATTTTGAGTTAGATGATTGAAAACAAGGAATAACATTTGTCTATAAGAAGAAATTTATCTAACAGGGATCCTCCAAAATGCCATCGGAACACTGTGGGGGACCCTTTATGTTGTGAAATGCCAGCCTGGCTTAGCGCACAGCGTGCTTTATGAATATTCACTAAACAGTCTTAACTGTTGACCCCTGAAGTCATGCTGGACGTGGCAAGGAAGACCACATGTAGAACAACACACTGCTGGTGTGCGGGCACGCCACGATTTTCATCTTTGTAGGCTCCAGCTCCACTCTCCTGTCTCAGTCTTGAGTCCACAGCATTTCTGCACAATTATATGTGAGAAATAATCTCATCCATCCCCTCTGTACCTTCCTGCAAGCCTTAACTGTCACCCAAGTTTGAGTCTTCTCTCCGCAAATTGGGCTTTGGATAAATGAATAGATGAATGACTATTACAAAAATGTTTTATTTACTTAAAAATAATTATGAAGAAGTTCATCAACAAAAAGCTGGACATTTGTCATGATGTTGCTTTAGGATTTTAAGGGGCTCAGGGTACCTCTTTTTCACATCCATAAGGTCTGGACATGACCATTAACCTCGAGTTTCTACACAAAGTGGAATATGCTGCCTGGGAACTTCCTAAGAATGAAGTGGGGTATCAGGTCAGATCTCCCAAGACCACAAAGGTATTTGTAAGACTACTCTGAAGATTTTGCAAAGATCAGGTGACGCTAAGAATGGTGTGAGGAAACACAGCGAAGAACATGAAACCCACTAGAAGTGTGCTGATTTGAAGAATATAAAAACCAAATACTTTTAATAAGTGGATGAACTCCGGTAAGAACAAGGATTTTGTTTTTGTTTTCTTACTGGGAGACATTACAACATAAGAATGCGATTGCCAAATAAAGAAATACCTAAGGGAGTTGACTTTTTACATTATTTATTTTGTAGAAACACATTCTGATAATGAATCTATTCCCTGGCTAATATAATCTGGAATCTGCCAATAATCAACAGCTATCAGCTTCCGAGAATTTTGTCAATATTGTGATTAATGGTTATTAATGACTAACATGAATGCAAAGACTGTTAATTTGTGAATATATGAACTAGGACTTTTTTTAATCAACCAAAAAGATGGTTTCCCTACAAATGTAATTATACAGGAGATTGGCTTGGTTGTTAAACTTTTAACAATTGCACTGAGATCCATTTTAATTTTCTTATGTGCTTTTATATTGGTAAAAATAAATCAACTCACTTGAAAAAAAATTATTTTCCGTAATTAAAATGTATTATGAGAAGTAAATCTGAAAACTTCTCTGTGGTGGAATGCAATTCTTCCCTTCCGCTATCAGAGTACATGTGAGAATCATATATAAATATTCTACTTTTGTCCAAATACAGGCTTAATTATTGACTAGTATGCTGATTTTGTGGGGCTTTTTTTTTTTGCATTTTGTCCTCAGCTATGACATTTAAATACAAAACATGTCTTCTAAATCCAGAAAACAATATTATTTTACAAAAATCAAATGCCTAGAGTGACGTTTTACAGACCAATAATGCCATTTTTGGGTACTCCATGAGATAATTATTTCCTGGTGCAGGGAATTTGAGAAGTGCTGTATTAAACACAGATTTATTTATTTAACAGGGTTCTTCTTTGTGTTTAGGCAGATTGGACATCTTCAGGCGTACGCAGCACGCAGTGTTTCCTGATGGACTGCCGTGATTGGGAGACAGCTCTGCTAATGCTGATGCTGGAACTTTGTAGGACACTGGCAATCTGCAAGGAGCCGTGGAGAGATGCTGAGGGCCCCTAACCATGTGCGTTTTTTCCCCTAAAGAAGAACTGAGCCAGCACTGAGCCTTTTACTCCCCTCTGTGCTTTTGCAGAAGTGGCTGGGACACATTTATCCTGACACATCTCTCGCTAAATTCTCACCCCTTGACTTCTGTGTTCTAGCCTGGAGGCTCTCTAAGATTAAGAACTACCCAACACAGTGTAGCTTTTCCAGGAACTTTTTTGCAACTAAGTGGATTAATAGATAATTGAATCTATTTTGAGGGCATAGCAAAGTTTGTATAGAAAACATTCAAGAAAAGGTCAACTCATTGTGAGTATTTCCACCACTTTCTAAACATTTTAGAGTAACTCCATCATGATGTTTTAACAAAACTTACTTTGTCCATATTAACACCCCATAGCAGCATAATCATTCCGTGTCCGTAGCCTGGCTTGAGGTCTATGACAAACATAGTGTGAGGTGAGTGGGCTTTGAGGCATTCCTGTGGCACCAATAACTGGATGTGGACACATTACTTAACCTTGATGAGTTTTGGGTTTCCTAACAGTGATAGAGGGCACTGTGAAGTTTAGATGAATTAGCTTACATAAAACATTTTAAAAACGACCGACACATTAGCCAACATTAGCTGGCATTATTGTAGTGAAGGGCATCCAGCTCATGGTGCTGCATTTGAAATGGCTTAATCACCAAAGAGCTTTGCAGATCTGGGGTGAAGCATTTTACTAACAGCTCTACGCTGAGCTGCCAGGACGGATCTCGCACAGCGTACGATCCCAGAAATCTCTCTGTGGGGGCGCAGTCCAATAGCCATACCCCCTCGGGCAAAGGAATTCACAGGCCTGGCACAGTGAGTAGAGGGACCCAATTTCAGGCAGGCATTGTTCCAACACCTGCTTTATCTGGTATCTACTAGGTCTGCTCTGTGGGCCTCCCTCTCTGGGTGCATCTGGCTTTAGGTACCCTGCCAGCATTATGCCACCGCAGAAGCACGGGTGTCAACTTCGTTCAGACCCCGTGTCGGAGATGGCAGGTAAGCCTCCCAGACTTGGGAGTCCTAGCTGCCACTGTGCCACCTACGTGAGAATCTTCCTCCACAATATCTAGACCCAGTCTCAGGACTCCCTCCAACATGTGCCCAATCCTGTTTCACCTGTGTGCTCACGCAATGCTCCAAAATGCCTCACTCCCTTCCCCCTTTGCTTCTGGAATCTGTTTTATCCCATGCACCGCGTCACTCACTAGACTTGCCCGTTGGACCGACGGAAAGTCTCTTACATGCATTACTTCTTTCCCCTTCCCATCGCCTCTTTCTGGCTCAACTCTTGTGATTTCTTGCCTGTGCTTACACACTCCTCCTAACTGAGCTCCTTGACTCAAATATTTTATTCTCCAGTTCATTTAGGAGAGCATCACTAGGAGCCAAGCACAGTCATATAATCAGTTAGTGACATAGACAATTAACCCTTCATGGAAGATGACCAAAAACAAGCACAATGAATACATAAAATTAAATGTAGTTTAGATCATCTTGTGAGCGCTGAGACGCAAGGTTGTCAACATAGGGTTCAATGAGAACATAATTTCTGAGACTAGATTCTAAAAACATAACAGAGTTTGTCAGGCAGAAACCGTGCAATGGGAACATGACTGGTAAGCTTAGAGCAGAGTCAGAGAAAAGGCGGTGGATGCCAGGTGGGGAGCCCTCAGGGCGAGACCGTGTAGAACTTTACAGGCCATTGTAAAGACTCTGGCACTTGCTCTAAGCAAAAAGGAGGAGTAATGGAAGGTTCTGAGCAGAGGAAGGTTGACTTAAATAAGGAAGAACCACTTTTTGATGGCGGTCAAGGTTAGGATCAAAGGGACAAATTAGCAGGCTAATGCTGTCATTGAGGGAAGAGCTGATAGTGATTCAGATGAGGATGCCAGCAGCAAAACTGGCAGGAAACCATGTTGAGAAAATACAGTCAACAGCGTTTGCAATACATTGGCTATGAGACACAGGGAAAAAGAAGAGTTAATGATGACCCCGGGAGTTATGGCTGACGCAAATGAAAGGACGGCAGGGGAAGACTGGAGATGGAATCCCGGTGGGCTTCAGTGTGGGACGCGTTAAATGGGAGAGGCCTCTAAGACCTCCCGGAGGGAACGCCAAGCAAGCATGTGGGTCCACGAGGCTGGGGTTTCTGAGATGTTTGGTCTGGAGATGGATATGTCCATTTGGGAGTTAACAATATAGAGGCCTGGATGGGACTCAAGGGGAAGTGAGTATAGGAAGAAAACAGAGCCCTGAGGCACTCCCAGATGAGCAGAATGCGGATAAGATGAAGTTCCAACACAAAAATGGGGTCCATCAGATTAGACAATTCTGTAGGACTTGCTGCGAAGGACACACAGAACTGTAGCTGGTGGAGGCAGCAGGATGAGAACACTGCATTGGGCACCTTCTGCTACCCCTTCAGATCCGCCTTCCACATTTTCTATGTGCCAGGGTGGTTCCCTTTTCTCCACAACCTCTCCAGCATTTGTCATTCATGGACATTTTAATGATGGCCATCGACTGATGTAAGGTGATACCGCATTGTGGTCTGATAACTAGTGACAATGAGCATTTTTTCTTGTGCTTATTGGCCATTTCTGTCTTCACTGGAGAATTGCTTGTTTGGGTCTTCTGCCCATTATTGGGTTAGGTTGTTTGGGTTTTTGTTATTAGTTGTTATGAGCTGTTTATATATTCTGGAAGTTAAGCCCTTGTCAGTCACATCATTTGCAAATATTTCCTCCCATTCCATAGGTTGTTTTTCTGTTTTGCTTATGGTTTCCTTTGCTGTGCAAAAGCTTGTAAGTTTAATTAGGCCCCATTTGTTTATTTTTGTTTTTATTTCTATTGCATCAGTAGAATCCCCTAGGAGAACACTGCTAACATTTATGTCAGAGAATGTTTTGCCTATGTTTTCTTCTAGGAGTTTTATCATGTCTTGTCTTATATTTAACTCTTTATGCCATTTTGGGTTTATTTTTGTGTAACATGTGAGGGAGTTTTCTAACTTTATTGATTTACATGCTGCTGCCAGTTTGCCCAACACCACTTGCTGAAGAGACTGTATTTACTCCATTGTATATTCTTGCCTCCTTTGTCAAATCTTAATTGGCCATAGGTCTGTGGGTTTATTTCTGCGATCCCTGTTCTGTTCCATTGATCCATACGTTTATTTTCGTGCCAATACTGTTTTATTATCTAATCTGCCACTCTATGTCTTTTGATTAGAATATTTAGTCCATTGACATTTACAGTAATTATTAATAGATGTGTGTTTATTGCCATTTTGAACTTTGTTTTCCAATTGATTTAGTATTTCTTCTTTTGCCTCTTGTTTTCCTTTTTGTATTTTCTTAATTTTCCTTTGTATTAGCTTGGTTTCTTTTTGGTTATTGTGACTCTATTATATGCTTTCGACCTGTGGTTACACTGTTTTTCAAGTATGTTATCCGATAACTGTATCTGTTTGCTTTAGATTGGTAGTCATATAGGCTCAAACACATCCTAAAAAGAACAAAATGATAAAAAAGAAAAAAATTTTTTCTTGCTCCCCTCTCCCACCTTTTATGATTTTGATGTCCTTTTTTTACATCTTGATATTTATTCTCTTGCAACTCATTGTTGTTATTGCATTTCCAATAATGTTTTTCTCCTTTCAATAGCTTCCTACTTTTTTTCTATTTAGAGTAGACTTTTCAATATTTCTTTTAGCATAGGTTTAGTATTACTGAATTGCTTGTCTATGAAATTCTTTCTCTCTTCTTTTACTCTAAAGGATAGTTTTGCTGGATAGAGTACCGTAGGTTGCAGCTTTTTCTCATTCAGGACTTTGAATATATCTTGCCAGTCCCTCTGGCCAGCAGTGTTTGTATAGAGAAGCCAGCTGAAAGGCCTTATGGGGGTTCCCTTGTAACTATCCCTTTGTTTTACTCTTGCTGCCTTTAGAAACATTTCTTTATCTTTAACTTTGGGCCATCTTAATTATGTCTTGGTGTAGGTCTATTTGGATTTTTCTTGTTTGGGACCCTCTGTGATTCCTATACTTGGATATCTGTTTCCTTCTTTAGGTTTGGAAAGTTTTCAGTTGTGATTTCTTCAAATACCTTTTCAATCTCCTTTGCTCTTTCTTCTTCTGGGACCCCTATTGTGTACAGGTTGGCATGCTTTATATTATCCCATAGGTCCCGTATATTACATTCATTGGTTTTTACTTGCTGTTCAGTCTGCTGTTCTGATTGGGTGACTTCTGTTATCCTGTCTCCTAAGTCACTGATTCGTTCCTCTGCATTATTTAGTCTGCTTTTGATTGCCTTTAGCTCTGCTCTTATCTCAGTCATTGAGTTTTCTGATTTTAATTGGCCCCTCTTACTGTTTCTATTTCCTTTTTATAGCATTCTGCATTTCTATTTATAGTCTCTCTTATCTCCTTGAGTGATTTTGTCACCTCTTTTTCGAAGTCATGATCTAGTAGACGGTCAAGGTCTATCTCATTGTTTGTTCTTTCAGGGAAATTCTCTTGTTCTTTTAATTGGGAGTGGCTCCTCTGCTTCTTCATTTTACTTATATTTTTCTGGCTTTATTGATTTAGGAGTATCAGTTATCTACTGTGGTTTTAAAAGGCTGTTTGATTTTTTTTTTAAGTGTGAGTGTTTCTATGTAGACAGTGCACATGCATTAATTTCATTTTTAATATGGATGGTTGCCACATCTTTCTTCCACGTGTATTGGCTGTTATCCCTTTGATTGGGGGTGTGGTTGGTGTTGTGGTGAGCAGAGCCTGCCCTGACTGTTGTTGTTGTTGAGCAGGGCCTCCTTTGTTGTTCTGTGGTTATCACAGCCCTGAAAGGGGCTGAGTCTGCTCCCCTGTTGTTGGCATAGAGACTTCCAGACCTATTTCTGAGCTGCGGTTTGTGGTACATGGGGTTGGAGCATTTCAGCTGGAAAGAACAACCACTGAGTATACCTCCACAGGAGATGTCCACCAGGAAGTGCCCTCTGTGGTGTTGTCCACGTGGGCTTACAAAGTACTATTTTTTGATGTTGCCCTTGTCCCTGCCTTAACCACAGGGATATCAGCAACACACTCTGGTATCCCCCAGGTTCTGCATCCACAGAGCCACCAGTGCAGATCCGCTGATAACAGGCACTAGGATCCACTATAGCAAGTGTGCATTTATACACCTGGATCTGTGATGAGCCCCTATGTACAGTACACTATGCAGATTCATTATAAAAACCATACCCACCCCTACTGTGCATCAGAACTTCACTCAGAGTCTTAGGCACATGGGTCCACCAAGGCCCCAGCTTAGCAAATCTGTCCCTTCTGCCTGGGGCTGTAAACAAAGCTCAGTCCTGCCTGAGTTGCAAGGCCCCTGAGTGTGGATTCAGGCTTCAGCCCTGCCCCACCCAGGAGCCATGCTCCAGAGATTGTGATGGCTATGACTGAGCCATGCCTTTCTTTTCATGGGAACGCACCAAGAATGGTGCTGAGCAGAGACGGCAGATATGGCTCAGCTGTTTTGCACCCATCCCTGCCACACACACCAGCAGTGGTGCTTTTTTATGGGGGTCCCAAGCTGATCTGTTCTGCACACATTCCCAGTCACAACCCGCACTACCGTCCAGCCCCCTGAGGCTGCCTCTGCACAGTGGGCCCCAGCCCTCTCCCCAGGCTTGTCACCAATCTCCAGCAGCCAGACTTGGCTCATCCCCACTGGCTTGTGTCTAGGGCTATGGATCACAGGGACCCTCTCTGCCAGTCCCTCTTAATTCTGTCTGCCAAGCAGCTGCTATTTTCTCCTCCAAGCCTTGGAAGCTCCATTTCCGTCCCCATTGACCTCCCAGCTGGAGAGGGGACATCCTAGTGTGAGGGAGCTCTTCCTCCTTTGCTGCTCCCTCCCTGAGGGACAGGTCCCACACCAATTTCCTTTTCCCTTTTCCCCCCTCCTACCAGTTTTTGTGAGGAATCTTCTTGTATTTCAAAGTAAGAGATATTTTGCCAATTTCAGTAGGTGTTCTGTGTGAATTAATGAGTCTGTAGGTGTAATTCTTGATGTATTCATGGGAACGGGTGAGCTGTGCATCCTTCCACTCGGCCATCTTGGCACCCTCCCCACCACGTTTTTCTAGTGAGACTAAAATCTCCTTGCTGACTGTGAATGCTTTTCATACTTCTTTTTTTAACCTACAACAGCACAAAATCTACTCAGACTATTACCACAACTCTGCAGCTCCCTCCATTTGCCACTTCCCTGTGCTAGTATTCTGTTACAGTCAATGTTAAACACCAGTTGTGTTCAACTGGCCTTCACATTTCCTTTTGTTTAATATCATCCTGCTTAGAACACCAGGAAAGGAAACGCAGCATCAATATTTGGCATTTAAATGCCAGAACAACACCCCCATTTGGTTACCCTCCTTTGAGATGCCTTACACCCCAGAGGCCTGCTAGCTCATTTCAAACTCTAAGAGCATATAATTATGTTATTAATGTAGGTGACTCATATTTGGGTAAAACCTCCCCCCCAAAACATTTCCTTTTATGCTGCCTCCACAGTTTATTTAAATAAATCGTCATATTCCATTCTTTTAACCTTGTCAATGCTTAATATTTAAACACTGACCTTTACCACCATGACACCTATAGCTAAGTTCTGCTTTTCTCTATTGATCAGATAACTTTTAAGACCTTTCTTAATGTGTAAATACAGTAGGTTTTCCATCCCCACAAGTTCCATATGCACAGATTCAACCAACTGTGAATCGATAATATTTGAAAAAAATTTTCCAGATAGTTCCAAAAATCAAACTTGAATTTGCCACACATGGGCCAGGACGGTTGACACTTGAACGACAGGGGTTAAGGGAACCAGCCCTCCACACAGCTGAAAATCCACATATAACCTATAGTTGGCCCTCAGTGTGTGTGGTTCTTGGGTTCCTTCATATACAAGGCTCTGCACGTGAGGAGCCAACCAACCAGGACTGCACGGTATTGTAGTATTTACTATGGGAAAAAATCCAATGTAAGTGAATGTGTGCAGTTTACACTGCGTTGTTCAAGGGTCAACTCTATTTATATAGCATTTGCATTATATTCACAACTATTTACACAGCATGCACACTGTATTAACAACTATTTATATAACATTTACATTGTATTAGGTATTATAAATAATATAGAGATGATTTAAAGTGTAGGAGAGATTGTGAACAGGTTAAATGCAAATACCACGCCGTTTCATATAAGAGGTTTGAGCTTCCGAGAACTGAGTATCTTCAGGAGTCCCAGACCCAGTCCCCCAAGGACACCGATGGAATGACCATAGCTCTCCATTTACAACTCTACCAAGAACTCAGACTGTTCTTTAAAGACATTTACCACTAATTGTTAAAATTTACATTCTAATCTAACCACAGGAAACAAATCATTATGGAGTTCTAAAAGCCAACAAATTATTCACATTAACAAATAATAAGCTCACTAGAAAAGCTGACTTAAGACCCATCAACACCCCACACACTTTCAGAAAAAAACTAATTGCAAATAGTGGACCATAGACTCCTATTTTGGTAAATACCAAAAACAAACAAAAATTCATTTAAATACATTAATAGGGGAAACATCTATTTCAATCTAATTACATGGGTTTTAATATGCATATAATGTTCACTTAACAAAATCAAATTGGTGGATAATTATTGTGCTCAATATATTGAAAAAAGAAACAAAAAACTTTAAAGGAAAGGAAAAAGCTAGAAATTAAAACTCAAAGGACATTTCACACTAGCTGCTTTTCTTTGTGGATCATCAATAATATCTGATGTTCAATACATGTGTGGGATATTGCAGGGTTCTCACCATTAGTGAAATTGGTTTGTATAAATCTAGTCAGTGATGAGTAATCCTCGTTACATTTATAGACACAATGCAAACATAGTCTCAACTTAAAAGTATAAGGTAATTATAATCACCCTTTCCCCATCCCAATTAAAACATTTTTAAAAACTGGCTTTTGAATCAGCTGTTTTGCCTCAAATATCACTTAGGAATATAATCAGTTAAAACATACACAGGAAGGAATTCTACATGACAGGTATGCCTCAGGCATCTGGGGGAAAAGTCTTTTTTTTTTTTTTTTTGAGAACTATAGTTCTTTAACTCCTACCTGCAGATGTTTTCACAATTTCTGTGGTGTTTCTGAGGCCCATGAAGTCAAACTGATAAAGCCGCCAGGACTTCTGATCAGCTGCCTCCACAGAATTTTTTCTCCATCTATAAATCATTTCTTCTTTGGGGTAGCCATCTAAAAATGCAGAACAAATATTAACACTTGAAGATGTAGGTTTATAAAACATGAAAATCAAAATTATAATTCTGGTCGCTTAATAGGAGTTGACATTTATGCTATATTTATTCTTTAAACTTTCCTCATGCATACAAACTCCAAAAATGAATGCACAAAGGCCACCTAACCCAGAAGGTTTCTGCTGCAGGTTTTCACAAGGACAGTCAGCAGGATGGTCCCAGCCACGAGCCTTGTTATCGTGGTGTGGACACGGCACACACCTTTCATGCTGGAGGGCCGTGTTGACCTGCAAGTACTGGTCCGGGCCCCACTAGCTCCTAAACCCGAGCTCTAACTGCCCGGCCCACATTCACCGGGCCTCTCACCCTTCCCCAGAATTTACAGATCTCAAGAAAGACAACTT
This sequence comes from Camelus ferus, assembly GCF_009834535.1. Lineage (NCBI taxonomy): Eukaryota > Metazoa > Chordata > Mammalia > Artiodactyla > Camelidae > Camelus > Camelus ferus. Next base: position 26,738,012 of record NC_045722.1, on the reverse strand, counting down.
TACTTTTTTATTATAAAATTTTATTATAAATTGTCTTTACTATTTCGAACATATTTGTTTTATTATTATTACTATTAAAGTATAGTTAATGTACAATATTACATAAGATACAGGTGTACAATACAGTGACTGCAAATTTTAAAGGTTATACCCCATTGATAGTTATTATAAAATATTGGCTCTATTTCCTGTGCTGCACAATGTACCCTCGTAGTCTCTTTTATGCATAAGAGTTTAGACCTCTTAATCCTTTGCCTTATATTGCCCCCCACTCCCCACCGGTAGCCATGATTTTGTTCTCTATATCTGTGAGTCAGCACTTTTTTGTTACATTCAATAGTTTGTCGTATTTTTTTAGATTCTGCATATAAGTGACATCATCCATTATTTGTCTTTCTCTGTCTGATTTATTCACTTAGCGTAATGCATTCAGGAAGGACAAAGTTAACAAGGCAACTATTCTAGAATTTGAGAGGTCAGCTGACTCTTAGTCATGCTCTGATTTTAGCATCTAGTTCTGATCAGTGAACTTGGACCTTTTCCTGAGACCATTTCCCAACCTGTTAGTTACTCCAGAAAGCAAGGTGCTTTGATGTTTCTGCCGCCCCAGGCTCAGTGTTGGCAACGCGCCCAGAGCTGTATGTCTTGGACAGGGGCCTTCCCCATCTCCTGCTGGCACCATTACCAAAGGTCTGTGGGCTTCCTGAGCCCAAGTCAGAGACTGGCCCAGTGCCTGTTTTTCAATTTCTAGATCCTTTCTTCTGAACAGCACTTGGGACCGCACCTTAACGCTGGGCTGGAGCTCTCCGATCTGATCAGAGGGCTGACCTGGCACATTCGCTTTCTGTGATACTGCCCTGTCTCCAGGCTCTGCATTGAGATCTGCCCACTGGGTATGTGCCACCCAAGAGCAGGTCTGTCTCCTGTTGTCACCCCACACGTGTCAGCATTGGCATTATCAGCCCTTCACTAAGTCATACAGATGCTGATGGACATGATTCTGGAAGGAGACACAGGCATGCTCTTGATGAGTTATCCTGAATACAAAAGCACTGCACTGAGATAAATATGTTAGTAAAGCGGTCGAAACTTACTAATTAAACATTTAGATCACTTTGCAAAAAATTCTGCCTTCTCCGTAATTTTCCTTTCTGCCCATAATTGTCAGCTTGGCTCCTTTTATTCAAAGACTAAGATAGAACAAACCGGCCTCCTGCTTTCTAATTACGGATGGCTCTGTGAAATTACCGTCAACATTGCCAGGTCACTTGCTCTCCCCTGACGTGACAGTTTTGATATCCAAGCACTTAAATTCAGCCAGAAGTAACCAAACATTTTACTTAGCCATTAGCTACTATCTCAATGGCTTTATCTCCCTATTAGACAATCAAATTAGAAAATATACTTCGTGCTATAATTTTTTTCTTTAAAAATTTGTTTTGTAAAGCAGCTTTATTGAGATGCAAAACTCACGCATCTACATCCAAGTTCAGTGGTTTTCAGTATATTCTCAGAGTGGCGCAGCTGTCACCATAATCTAATTTTAGGCTATTTTTATCACCCAAGTGTAACCCCAGATCTATTAGCACTCATTCACCATTCCTCCTCCTCCTCCCATGTAGCACGCATCTCCCCCCGCCTGAAGCCAGCCAGCACTGATACATTTTCTGTCTTCAGGTTTGCCTGTGCTGGGCATTTCGTATAAATGGAGACATACAACACAGTCTCTTTTATAACTGTCTTTCTTAACTTACAGTAATGTGCTCGAGGTTCACTCATATTGCGTCACATGTCAGCACTTAACTCCTACTTATTGCTCAGTAATATTTTTTTGTATGGATATGCCATATTTTATTTATCTGTTATTTTATAGACATTTTGTCTGAGCCCACTTTAACACTACCATGAATAATGCTGTTATGAGTGTTTGCGTACAAGATTTTGTGTCAACATGCTTTCAGTTTTCTTTGGTATATAGCTAGGAGTGAAACTGCTGGTCATGGGTAATGACCTGTATTTAATACATTGAGAAACTGCCAGATTGTTTTCTAAAGATACTACACCTGAAAGTCTACACCAGCCAAGAAGAAGGGTTCCAACCTCTCCACATCTTCCCCAGTGCCTGCTTGTGTCTGACTTTAAGTATAGCAATCATCGTGGGTGTCAGATGGTGTCTTCTTGTTGTTTTAATTTGCATTTCTTTCAAATGGCTGACATTACTGAGAATCTTTCCATGGATTTATTGGTCATATGTGTGTATTGTTTGCTAAGGTCTGTTCAGATCGCCTCCTCATTTTTAGTTAAGTTGTTTGTTTTCCTATTTTTGAGTTTCAAGAATCATTTGTATGTTTAGATACAAATCCTTTCACAAATATTTTATGCCATTCTGCGGCTTGTCTTTTGATTCTTCTAACCTTCATTTTTCAAGGAGAGTTTTTCTAGTTGTAGAACGATTGGGGCAGTCTTTTACGTTGAGGACTTTGAAGATGTTACCTAATTGTCTTTTGGACGATGTGGTTTCTAATGAGACATCTGTTCTTAATTATATTGAAATACTTAAAATGATACATTGTTTCTCTCCTGCCTTTTTCAGACCTTTCTCTGCTTGTGTCAGTCTGACTATGATGTGACAGATGTGGTTCTTTTTTGGGGGGGTAGTTTGTGGAGCTTATTTGATACATAGATTAATGTGCTGTGGGAGTTTTGTGGTCAACATTTTTCCCATTATTTCTTTAAGTAGTTTTGGGCGTATTTCTCTACTTTTCTCCTCTAGGACTCCCACTAATTATATGTCGGTGATCATCATAATGAGCCATAGTTTTACCAGTTTTGATACACTTTTCTTCATTCTTTTTCATTTTGTTTTTCTTATTGGGTGATAGCTATTGCCCTAAGTTTGCTGATCCTTTGTTCTGTCTACTCAAATCTATTTTTGTAGTTGGCTAGCAATTTTTAAAAATTTTAGTGTTTGTCCTTTCAATTTTTTTTTTTTTTTTTTTTTTAGTAAATTTGGTCTTTTCACTGCTGTTTTCTATTTGGTGAGACCTAGTTTTCACAGTTTCCTTTAATTCTTTGGAAATGATTTACTTTATTTCTCTGAATGTATTTAAAATAGGGGGGTTAACGTCTTTGTCCAGGACATCCAACATCTGGGATTCTTCAAGGATGATTTCTCTCAACAGATTTTATTCCTGTGTATGTTAGAATATATGGTGACAACTCTGTTATCAGAACTCTCTTTGCACTCCAGGGTTTATTTATGGTTTTGTTGGGATCTGATGACTTCAACTTTCCAGCAGTTTATGACAAAGTCCTCTCTTTAATTTCCTGCTTGTTGGAAATTTATTCTGGGAGAGAGGTGAGTGACTGGGGCCCTCTCCTTTCCCAAGTCTTTCCTGGGCATGCACACAGTTCTGCACATGTGTACAGTGTTCTTCTAGGTCCTCAGGGTTCACTGATGTTTTTCAAAGTTCTTGTGATCATCCAGTTCTCCAGGTCTTCCTTTCAAGTCTGATGGGGGTGGCAGAGCTGGACTCTTGTTTGCACCAACCCGAGGCAGATCTGATACTTCCGGAAGATTTCTGTTTTTCATGTGATTCCTGAGGATACTGTGTTGCTGTTGTTGTTTTTCTGAGCCAAGCTCTGAGTCAAACCAAACAGCCACAAAACCTTGGGAATGGAGATGTTCCAAGTCTGGCAGAATTTTTAGTATACTCTGCATATGAAGTTCTTAACAGAGCCCTGAAAGAGGCCCTTGCTCTATGCTCATTGTGATCCTGCGGGTCTGTCACAGATACCATGCTGCCAAGCTGGGGAGGCAGGGTGAAGGAGTTAACCAAGTTGATATGCACAGGCTTCATTGTCTTTCTGATGTTCAGAAGTTTCCCTTCAATAGACAATATTCAGCTGGGTTTTTTTTTTTTTTTTACCTTGCTTAATTTATAGTGTTCTGAAATAATTTATTTTAGTTGTTTTGACAGCATTTTCACTGAGGTCCTCACACCACCATTCCAAAGTTGATCTCCCTATGCTATAATTCTAATAAAAATAATCACATTAATAAATGATAATTCCTATTTTTGAGCACTAGTAAGTTTAATTGGACTTTTACATACATTTTCCATTTTTTAATTGATGTACAGTCAATTATAGTGTGTCAATCTCTGGGGTACAGCACAATGTCCCAGTCATACATATACATATATATATATATATTTGTTTTCATATTTTTTCCTTTAAAGGTGACTACAAGATATTAAACATAGTTCCTTGTGCTATACAAAAGAAACTTTTTAAAAATCTACTTTTATATATAGTGGCTAACATTTTTAAATACCAAACTCCCAAATTTATCCCTTCCAGCCATCTTTCCCCAGTAACCATATGATTATTTACTAAGTCTGTGAGTCTGTTTCTGTTTTGTAGATGAGTTCATGGTGTCCTTTTTTTTTTTTTTTTTTAGATTCCACATATGAGTGATATCATATGGTATTTTTCTTTCTCTTTCTGGCTTAGTTCACTTACAATGGTGATCTTTGGGTTTATCCATGTTGCTGCAAATGGCATTATTTTATTCTTTTTTATGGCTGAGTAGTATTCCATTGTATAAATATACCCACAACTTCCTCATCCAGTCATATGTCAATGGACATTTAGGTTGGTTCCATGTCTTGCCTATTGTATATATTGCTGCTACAAACATTGGGGTGCTTGTATCTTTTCATATTAGAGTTCCTTCCAAATATATACCCAGAAGTGAGCTTGCTGGATTATATGGTAAGTCTATTTTTAGTTTTTTGAGGACTCTCCATACTATTTTCCATAATGGTGGCACCAAACTACATTCCCATCAGCAGTGTATGAGGGTCCTGTGTTCTCCACACCCTCTCCAGTGTTTATCATTCATGGACTTTTGAATGATGGGCATTTCTAACTGGTGTAATGTGATACCTCATTGTAGTTTTGATTTGCATTTCTCTGATAGTGATATTGAACATTTTTGATATGTCTATTGACCATTCATATGTATTTATTAGAGAAATACTTGTTTAGGTCTTCTTCCCATTTTTGGACTGGGTTGTTTGTTTTTTTGTTATTAAGCTACATGAACTGTTTATATATACTGGAAATTAAGCCTTTGTCAGTCACATCATTTGCAAATATTTTCTCCCATGCCATAGGTTGTCATTTTGTTTTGCTTATGGTTTCCTTTGCTGTGCAAAAGCTTATGAGTTTAATTAGGTCCCACTTGTTGAGTTTTGCTTATTTCCGTTTACTGTGTAGACTGCCCTAGAAGAATGTTGCTAAGATGTATGTCAGATAATGTTTTGCCTGTGTTTTCTTCTAGGAGATTTATTGTGTCTTGTCTTATATTTAAGTCTTTAGGCCATTTTGAGATTATTTTTCTGTATGGAGTGAGGGAGTATTCTAACTTGCTGAAGAGACTGTCTTTTCTCTATTGTATATTTTTGCTTAATTTGATTAATTGACCATCAGTCTGTGGATTTATTTATGGGCTCTCTATTCTTTTCCATTGATCCATATGTTTGTTTTTATGCCAATATCATGCTGTTTTGATTACTGTAGCTCTGTAATATTTTCTTAAATCTAGGAGGGTTATTCCTCCAGCTTTGTTTTTTTTTTTTTTTTCTTCAATATTGCTTTGGTAATTCTGGGTCATTTCTGATTCCATATAAATCTTAAGATTGTTTGTTCCAGTTCTGTAAAAAATGCCCTGGGTAATTTGATAAGGATACATTAAATCTATAGATTGCCTTAGGCATTATTACCATTTTGACTATATTGATTCTTCCAATCCAAAAGCATGGGATATCTTTCCATTTCTTTAAGTCATCTTTAATTTCCTTAATCAATGTTTTGTAGTTCGCCATGTATATAAGTCTTTCACCTCCTTAGTCAGATTTCTTCTTAAGTATTTTATTGTTTTGGATGCAATTTTAAAAGGGATTGTTTCTTTACTTTCTTTTCCTGTTGATTCATTGTTAGTTTAAAGAAATACCGCTAATTTTTGTTTGTTAATCTAGTATCCTTCTACCTACTGAACTCTTATATCAGTTCTAGCAGTTTTTGTGTGGAGCTTTTAGGGTTTTCTATATATAGTATCATGTCGACTGCATATAGTGACAATTTTAACTCTTCATTTCCAATTTGGATCCTTTTTGTTTCTTTTCCTTGCCTGATTGCTGTGGCTAGGACTTCAAAGACTACGTTAAATAAAAATGGTGAGAGTGGGCATCCTTGTCTTCTTCCAGATTTTAGTGGGAAGGCTTTCAAATTTTCACCATTGAGTATTATGCTGGCTGTGGGTTTCTCATAAATACCTTTTATTATGTTGAGATATGTTCCCTCTATACCAACTTTGGTTAAGTTTTTTTTAATCAGTGTTTAATTTTATCAAATGTTTTTTTCTGAATCTATTGAGATGATCATGTGATTGTTGTCCTTTCTCTGGTGGATGTAGTGTATCACGCTGATTGATTTGCGTAAGTTGAACCATCCTTGTTTCCCTGGGATGAACCCAAATTGATCATGGTATATGATCTTTTTTATGTGTTGTTGGGTTCGGTTTGCAAATATTTTGTTGAGGATTTTTCTTCTATGTTCATCAGTGATATTGCTCTGTAAGTTTCATTTTTGGTAGTCTCTTTGTCTGGTTTTGGTATCAGGGTGATGGTGGCTTCACAGAATGAGTTTTGGAGTAGTCCCTCATTTTCAGTCTTCTGGAAGAGGTTGAGAAGGACCCATGTGAGTTCTTTGTATGTTTGGTGGAATTCTGCAGTGAAGCCATCTGGTCTAGGAATTTTTTTTTTTTGGAAGTACTTTTTTTATTGCTTATTCTATTTAATTTCTAGTGATCAGTCTGTTCAAGTGGTCTGTTTCTTTTGATTCAGTCTTGGTGGACCGTATGTTTCCAGAAACTTGTCCATTTCTTCGAGGTTATTCAGTTTGTTCCTATATAATTGTTCGTAGTATTCTCATATGATATTTTGTATTTCTGTGGTATTGGTTGTAATTTCTCCATTTTCCTTTCTTACTTTATTTTTGTTCTGTCCCTTTTCTTCTTGGTGAGCCTGGCCAGAGGTTTGTCAATTTTGTTTACTCTTTCAAAAATCAGCTTTTTGTTTGATTGATTTTTTTCTATTTTTTAATCTCTATCTTATTTATTTCTTCCCTGATCTTTATTATTTCCTTCATCCTGCTGACTTTTGGGTTTGTTTGCTCTTCTTTTTCTAATTATTTTAGATGGTAGATTGAGTTGTTTATTTGAGATTATTTTTCTTTTTTGAGGCAGGCTTGTATCACTATGAACTTCTCTCTTAGGAGTGCTTTTGCTGCATCACATAGATTTTTTGTGGTTGTATTTTCATTGTCATTTGTCTCAAAGTATCTTTTAATTTCTTCTTTGATTTCATCATTGAGCCATTGGCTTTTGTTTAATCTCTATGCTGTCATTTTTTTCTCCTTTGTCTTTCTGTAGTTGATTTCTAGCTTCATGGCATTGTAGTCAGAAAAGATGCTTGAAATAAGTTCAATCCTTTTAAATTTGTTGAGTTTTCTTTTGTGCCCGAGTACATGACCTATCCTACAGAATGTTCCATGTGCACTTAAAAAGAATATATATTGTATTTTGCGAGGACGTAATGTTCTGAAAATATCAACCAAGTCCAATTGTTCTATTGTGTCATTTATTTTCTCGACTGCATTATTAATTTTCTGTCTGGAAGATCTGTCCAATGATGTTAATGGGGTATTAAAGTCTCCTACCATAATTGTGTTCCTCTCAATTTCTCCCTTTATATCTGTTAGTATTTGCTCTATATATGTAGGTGCTCCTATATGGCTGCATATATGTTAATGAATGTAATATTCTCATCTTGTATTGTTCCTTTAACATTATATAGTGTCCTTCTTTATCTTTCTTTATGGCCTTTGTCTTGAACTCTATTTTATCTGTAATTAGCATCGCTACTCCTGCTTTCTTGTCATTTCCATTTGCATGAAATGCCTTTTTCCATCCTCTCACTTTCAGTCTATGTGTCCTTCTCCCTAAAGTGAGTCTCTTGTATGCAGCATATTGTACATTCTTGTTTTATCATCCAATCTACTACTCTATGTCTTTTGATTGGAGCTTTTAGTCCATTGACATTTATGGTAATTATTGATAGATGTGTGTTTATTTCCATTTTGAACTTAGTTTTCCAGTTAAGTTGGTATTTCTTCTTTGTTAGTTTCTTTTTCTTTTTCTGGGCTGATAATTTTCAGTTGTATTGTCTTAGCTTCTTTTTGGTTTTTATGACTCTACAGTATGCTTTTGACTTGTGGTTACCCTGTTTTTTAAGTATATTATCCCATTAATATATCTGTTTGCTTTAAACTGATAGTCATATAAGCTCAAACACATCCTAAAAATAACACACACACACAAAAAGAGAAAAATCTATATTTTCTTGCTCTTCTCTTCCACCCTTAATGAATTTGGTATCCTCTTTTACATTGCCATGTTTATTCTGTTGTAACTCATTGTAGTTGTCACCCTTCTAATTATAGTTTTCTTCTTTCTATAGCATCTTGCTTCTTTTCTATTTACGGTAGACCTTTCATTATTTCTTTTAGCAGTAGGTTTAGTTTATTGCTGAATTCTTTGTTTTTTCTTGTCTGTGAAATTCTTTATCTCTCCTTCTACTCTAAAGGATAGTCTTGCCAGATAGAATATCCTAGGTTGCAGCTTTTTCTCATTCAGGATTTTGAATATACCTTGCCACTCCCTTGTGGCCTGCAGTGTTTGTGTAGAGAAATCAACTGAAAGCCTTATGGGGGTACCTTTGTAACTAACTTTTTGTTTTCCTCTTGCTGATTTTAGAATCATTTCTTTATCTTTCACTTTGGCCTTCTTGATTATAATGTGTCTTGTTGTAGGTCTATTTGGGTTCTTCTCAGTGGGGGCCACAGAGCTTCCTGTACTTGGATATCTGATTCCTTCTTTAGGTTTGAGAAGTTTTCAGTCGTGATTTCTCCAAATATCTTTTCAATCCCCTTTGCTCTTTCTTCCCCTTCTGGAACCCATATTATGTGTAGATTGACATGCTTTATATTATTCCATAGGTCCCTTTATTGCTTTCATTGGTTTTTATTTGCTTTTCTGTCTGCTGTTCTGATTGATGACTTTTGTTATCCTATCTTTAAAGTCACTTATCCATTTTTCTGCTTGTCTAGTTTGCTTTTTGACAGCCCTTAGCTGGCTCTTATCTCTGTCATTGAGTTTTCTCTTTTTAGTTGGCTCCTCTTTATAGTTTTAATTTCCTTCTTAAAGTATTCTCTGTCTCTCTTAATAATCTCTTTTAGTTCCTTCAGTGCTTTGATCACTCCCTTTTTGAAAACATGATCTAGTAGACTATCGCAGTCTATTTCTTTGATTGTTCTTTAGGGGAGTTCTCTTGTTCATTTAGTTAGGAGTGGTTCCTCTGTTTTTTTCATTTTACTTATATCTCTCTGGCACTATGTATTATGAAGTATCAGGTATATACTGTGGTCTTGAAAGGATTTTTTTTTAAAAGGGGATACAGAAATAAAACTAAACCTCCCCCCAAACAAACAAACAAAAAAAACCAACAACAAAAATCAACATTAAAAATTAAAAAAAGAAAAATTTTAATTGAAAAATTATTTAAAAAATTTTAAAACAATTAAAAAGAAAATTAGAAACAAAAATTTTTAAACACTAAATTTTTTTTAATTTAAGAAGAAGAAAAAAGATGTAAAAACAATAAAACAAATAACAGAAGAACAAAAAAGAATAAAAATTTAAAATTTTGCAAAGAAGAAAAAAATTTAAAGGTTAAAAAATTAAAAGAATAAAAATTTAAAATTAAAATTTAAAATTAAAAAGAAAAGAGAAAAGACAAAGGAAAATGGAGCATGTGTTCCTAGTGTAGACTGTGCACTCCTAATAGTTTTGTCATGGATGGATCGGTTGTCAGATCTTTCTTCTGTTTGTTTTGGCTGTAATCTCTTTGATTACTTGTGTGGCTGGTGTTGTGGTGGCCAGGGCCTGCCCTGGCTATTGAGTGGGGCCTCCTTTTTGTTCTGTGGTTTTTCACATCCCTGACAGGGGCCGGGTCAATTCCTCTTTTGTTGAAATGGAGGCTTCCAGACCCATTTCTGAGCTGGGGTGAGTAGGCAGGCAGGGCTGGAGTGCTTTAAATACTTTTTATTGACTCTTCCCTTGTCCCTGCTTTGGCTGCAGGAATGTTAGTGCACTTGTCTGGTGTCCCCTTGGTTCTCTGCTCTCAGAGCTACCAGTACTGTTATGCCATTTCAGGATCGAACTTCTGGATTGTGGTGTGCTATTGGGTCGGCACCTTTCCCAGTACCAAACGCTCAACCCACCTTGCACTTGCCCACTGTGCAAACTCTGCTCAGTCATTCCAGAGGCCCCCAAGTCACATCCCTAGTCAGTGCTGCTCCCAGTGCCATGTCTGCTAATGGCAGGCGGGCTTGCAGAAAAGGGCCACACCAGCTCTCGCCCCCACTGTGTGCCAGAACTCTGCTCCTTGCTTGTTTGTCATAGAGGTGCTAGTCCACTGAAGGCACCCATGGAACAGAACAGTCCCCTCTGCCTGGGGCTGTAAACAAATCTCAGTCCCACCTAGAGGTTGTGGAGCCCCTGGGTGTGGATTCAGGTTTCAACCCCGCTATAAGCCAGCATCAGAGAATATGTTGACTGTGGCCGAGCCCTACCTCTCTTCTCTTGAGGAGCCAGCAGTGGTGCCATGAACCTGCGGAGACAAAGCCTATGCCTCCCCTTTCCCCAGGGCAACAGCAGCAGTGTTGCTTTGCTTTTTTTTTTTTTTTTTTTTTAAATTTTATGGAGGACCCAGTCCCCTGAGGTTGTCTCTGTATACTCAGCCCCAGTCCTGCACCTGGTCTGGGCAGCCTGTCCCATCCCACCCCCACCGGTTCGTGTCTAGGCCTGGGGAGTCATAAGGGACCCTTTGTGCCCATTTCACTTAGTTCTGTCAGTCAAGGGCTGTTCTGTATGTACATTTTGCATTTAATTGTATCATCTTCTTCTAGACTGATCTGAGCGTTGTAACATTAAATGATTTTCCCTGTGCCAAACAGTTCAAAGTTGATAAAGCTAGATAACTAGGCCTGTGCAAGCTCAGAGCCTTCTCTCAACTCCTTTCTACCTGACATTTTCTTTTATAAAACTTCCATTATTGTTTGTTTCTAGTTCACAAGGTCTCCTTTTGTATCCTCTCTTCCAAAAAGAAATTAAAAAAACTAAATTCTAGTGGGTTAATAAAATAATACATAATATTTTTATAAAACATATTTACATTTAAATTAACTGTAGCTCTGAAGATATATGCATTAACTTAAAAGAACAAAAGTAGCTGGGATTTCAGAGACAAGGTGCATTGGGCAGGAAAATTTCAGTGCCTTTCTTTGCCACTGGATCCTCTTCCTACTAATCACTGCCATCAACATTTTTATCATCTTCTTATTCACCATAGTAATCAATGCCATCGCCATCACCATCATATTCACAATCACAGTCACCATTACTATTACCATCATCATCATATGGGTATCATACATAACTGTAGTCATGTGCCTGGTAACATTCCAAGGCCTTTTGATATACTAAGTTCCAGAATAATCCTAGTGACATAGGTATCGGTTTCTCCATTTTACAGATGAGAAAACTGAGGCACAGAGACTCTGAGTAATGCACCTAAGGCAGAGCCAGAATACAAATGTAGATCGTCTGGCTTTAGAGCCTGTCTGCTCACTCACTGCACTACACTGGTCTCCACTTGTTCTGATTGTTTATGTTCCAAAAATACAAGTTTCTCAACATATAAGGATTTCCCCTAAAAGTACATATTCTTTCATAGAGAATGCCAGCCAGCCTTTTCATAAACCCACTTTTCTCAAGAGTAGAAAGGTGATTCGCTTTCCAAGCTGCATACTGTTTTGATGTTTGTGGACACACAGGTAATGATTCTTTCACAAGAAAATTAGTGAAAATGTTTAACACTCTAAAAAACTAAGTCTATCAGCTGTAGTTTTTTCCAAAGACCCGCTATAAATATCTTTGTTCTTCTGGGGGCGTTTTATTAACTACTTCTCACTCTTGAGAAGGTTTCACAGCCAGTGATGATCCCCAACGCCAAGACAGTGAATTTTCTGGAGGAGAGGTGGATGTGCCATGGAGCTAATGTAGCTGCATCCATGGGCACGAACTCCCAGAAGTCCTCCCACAATCCTGAGGGCCACGGTTACAGTAGTTTTCTAGTAACTTTGAATCATTTGGAGAGATCATCCCGTTCCCGTTTCTTGCCTCTCTCGGTGTTTTTGTCACATGTTTGACATACTGAAGTTACAATTATTATATTGTTAAGTCTATTCATCATTTTCATATTTATTTTTGTATCTATGTTTAAATAACCCTTCCTTAAAACATGCCCAGGTAAATATTTTCCTATTTTACTTATAATTATTTTATAGCTTCATTTTATATTTCAGTTATTAGTCATTCTGAAACTATTTTCGCCAGGGCCTTTCTACTTGAGTGTCAATTTTCTGTGTCAGTGTGTGTTTGTGTGTGTGTGTGCGCGCACGTGCATCTATAGTAACAAATACTACATGACATCAACTTTTTTCTTTCTTCTTTTCTTTTTCTTTGTTCTTTATTGCAATATAGTTGATCTACACTATTATGTAAGTTACAGGTATACAGCATAGTAATTCACAGTTTTTAAAGTTTATGCTTCATTTTAAAGTTATTATAAAATATTGGTTATATTCCCTGTGGTGTTCAGTTATCTTTGTAGCTTATTTATTTTATACATAATAGATCATACCTCTTATCCCATACCTCTCTCTTGCCCTCTCCCGTGTCCCTCTCCCCACTGTTAACCACTAGTTAGTTCTCTATATCTGAGAGTCTGTTTCTTTTTTGTTACATAAATTCATGTTTTATTTATTAGACTCCACATGTAACTAATAACATACAGTATTCGTCTTTCTCTCTGACTCATTCCACTAAGTATAATACACTTCAAGTCCATAAACATTGTTGCACATTATAAAACTTCATTCTTTTCTATGGCTTAGTAATATTCCATTGTGTATGTGTGTGTGTGTATATATATATATATACACATACATAATCTCCTATCTCATGAGAACAGTGAATCTCAATTGGTTGTGTTTTTATTTCCCTGACTCTTGGGTTAATCTGATCATTTTCTGCCATGTTTACTGACCAGGTGCTGCCACCCCACCCATTCCTGGTAATTCTCCCCCTTCCTATTCTGCCCTTTCCTTTCTGTCTTTCTTGCTCTTTTTGAAGCTCACCGAGCCTGCCCTGCTCACATTCTTGATATTTGTTGTCCTTCAAGGTTTTCCCCAGTGCCTTCCTCACTCCTTTGGTTTTCTAGTCAGATTCCAAGCCCACCTGTCGCTCCCAATCCCCCCTCACCCTCCTTTCCTCTCTCTAAACTTACGTCTCATCCTCCATTGAATATAAGCCCAGGAAAGCAAAGACCTGCCACATTCCCTATTGTTTCCATAGTACTTTGAGTAGAATCAACAAATAAACCAAAACTCTTGAGTTTTGAAGAAAACTAAATAAAAGAGACAAACCCCGACAGATATTATATAACCCCCCAAATATCTAGAATTATGAAAGAAAATAAAAATATCCTTATTTAAAAATCATAAAAGAAGTACCTGAGAAATTTAGAGCAATGTATTTTAAAATGGAGGAAATATGTATGATTTTCTAGAGAAGAATAAATGACCAAAATTAATCCAAGAATCAGAAAACACTAAAGGAATAAATAACTGGAGAAAAAGAAATCAAATGCTTTATTAAGAGCTACTGCATTTTTTAAGTGTTAAAAAGAATCCAGAAACAAAGGTGAATACACTAATTTTTTTACCTAAATTGCAAAAAACAAGGGAAATTAATTACTGATGTCTGAAGTCAGAATGTTAGTTACAATTTAAACATGGGAGCAATTAAAACAGGGGCTACTAGAGTTACTATATGATCCAGCAATCCCACTCCTGGGCATATATCCAGAGAAAACTCTAATTTGAAAATATACATGCACCCCAATTTTTATAATGGTACTATTTACAATAGCCAAGACATGGAACAAACCCAAATGTCCATTGACAGATGATTGGATAAAGAAGATGTTATGTATATATACACAATGGAATACTACTCAGCCATGATAAAGAATGAAATAATTTGCAGCAACATGGTTGGATCTAAAGATTCTCATACTAAGTGAAGCAAGTCAGACAGAGAAATACAAATATGATGTCACTTATATGTGGAATCTAAAATATGACCCAAATGAACTTATTCACAAAACAGATAGACTCACAGACATAGAAAGCAAACTTTCGGTTATGAAAGGGGAAAAAGGGGGAGGGATAAATTAGGAATTTGGAATTCGCAGATACAAACTACTATGTACAAAATAAATAAACAGCAAGGTCCTACTGTGTAGCACAGGAAAATATATTCAATAGTTTGTAATAACCTAAAATGAAAAATAATATGAAAATAATATAAATATGTATACCTGAATCACTATGCTGTACATGCGACACTAACACAGCATTGTAACTTGACTTCAATTTTAAAAAAAGAAAAAAAAACCACAAATAAGACAAACAAAACAAAACAAAACAAAACAGAGGATAGATGAGGCCTGCCGTGTTCTGTGCCGCAGGAGTGTAGTCAGGGGGATTAGAACAGGGTGTTGGTTCCTGTCGGAATAGAGCTGTGACTAGGTAGTCGATGTGGTGGGAGTAAAGATTTTGGTTTCCTTTCGGATGCGGTAGTCGCTGGGGGCGGAGGAACCAGAGGCTTTTGGGACGTGCTGTAGTCTGTTTCCTGGTTAGAGTGCTGGGGATATGGGTATACTAAATTTTGTAAATCCATCAAGCTGAATGTTTTGACATGTGTTCTTTTACTGATATACAGTTTACTTCAATAGAAAGTTATATTATTTTGCTTGTTAAAAAATTGAGTTATCAAAATTTAAAAGCTATAGAGATTTTATTTAAAATTTTGTTATTTCTTCCTCTTTGGGAGAGGCTAAAACATTTGGTGGCTGGGAAGGTTCTTCTGGGATGTGGGCCCAAGGATTGGCCAGGACTGTGTGCTGCAGGTCTCTGTCACCCTTGACCCCACTCATTCCAGTTTAACCCATGGTATCTCTCACGACCCTCTCTGCTCCTAAAGGCACTGAATTTGCAAAATACCTTCTAGATGGTAGCTTTCAAGCTTTTCACATCAAGTATCCTTGGGAAAAGACATTTTCCAGAATCAGGACACCTACACATATATGCACAGTACTCAAAACAGCACAAAATAATATTTACTGGGACTCGGTATGATGACTTCTGATATGTTGTTTTTTATTTTACTGTATTTTATTTTGAAATCCTGGATATGATCCATTAAATTGACTCCAAAGACCCAGTGCTTCAAAAACATTGTTCTAGACCCACCCTGTCATATTTAAAAAGATAAGGTCCCAAGACTGAGTGGCTTGTGTGCTAATTAGAACCAGGTAAACAATGTATTGACACTAAAAACAACTTATAGGCTCCAATTCAAGGGTCTTTAATTAATAATAAGAACATTGAATGCTGGACTGCATGGAGTTGAGAAATCTGTGAATAAAGAATTTTAATGATGATGCTGGCACGATTTCTATACAGTGGACAAAGAGTTCTGTGACCTGGCAGTAGACCCTACACTATACAGTAGACCTTACAGTAGCCACTAGTTCCTACAATATCCGGTAACCCTTACAATATTCAGTAAACTCTATAGTATCTCTTAAAGTACGCATCCTCTTACTGTGACAGTGATAAATTTGTCCTTGATGTCTGAAGCTGCACAAAGCTCTAGGGCATTTGTGTGACATTTGCCTTGGGAAACTAACATAACTCATAGCGTCTGGAAAATTGTTATACTTGGGCACAGGAACAACAGCAGACAAAAAATTGATCATAATTACCAAAGCACAATTTATTTTTCCTCACACAGAGACAATTTATTTTCTCTTGCATAGAGATCAAACTGCATCATATTGCATCTTTTAAATCAATGCCATCCTCTTATTCCTCTAAACATTTCTCACAGTAGGTCAAATGCAGTGGACAAGGAAGCTACCACTGAACTCTAATCTTTCAAAACAGAATCCTTTTTCTTTAGATTAAAGGCTGTGCAGGGTTTAATTCTCTGAGGCTGCTGCCTCTTGACCTATTGTATCCTAAGCTGAAAGCACAGGAAGAGGACGAACCCAGAGGGACAGGCAAGACAGGATGCTCAGAGGTCAATCATTTTGACAGTGGCCTAATTACCACTCAGTCAGCCTCTCTACGCTCCCCACCTTTGGCACTCAAGGACTGGGAACCTATAAAGACGAACAATCCAGAGAGTCTAGCCCGAAGAGGGAAGAATTTTTCAATGGAGGATTTTGAAAGAAGGATGCAATTTTATGTATTTTCTGGTACCACATTAAAAAACGATAGTTAACAATAACTCAGCAGTTCCTGTTGCTGGGACACTGCTAAGAACTTTACATAAGGATCTTAGTCAAGGTGTGCTGCTATAACAAAACACCATAGTTGCTTGAACGGCGAACATTTATTTCTCACAGATCTGGAGGCTGGAAGTCCAAGGTCAACGTACCAGCATATTCAGTGTCTAGTGAGGGCCCACTTTTTGGTCTGTAGATCTTGCTGTGACCTCACATGGCGGAGAGAAGGAGCATCTCTTTCATGTCTCTTCTTACAAGAGCGTTATTTCATAATGAGGGCTCCACCCTCACAACCTGCTTACCTCTTAAAGGCACCACCACCAGATACCAACGCAGTGGGGTTAGAACTTCAGCATGTGCAGGGGCAGCATTCAGGCCATAGCATATAATTGTGCCCCACTGCACCGCTGCACTATTAGGAGGCTGGGTTCCTGTGCACATTTTACATGTTTCACAGATTAGGAACGTGAGACCTGAAAAGCATTTTAATTACTTAGTAAGATCAAAATCTTAGAGCCTGCCAATGGCAGAGTCTGAATCCGGAGACAAGAGTTGCTGGTACTGTCGTTTGGGGAATGCTTTTATACTTTCATTTTGATAAACTTCCTGGGCTTCAAAATGGCTATTATGGCAGCAATATATGGATAGTTTGCAAAGTCTGTGAACATTCAGTAGTGTTTATTTTTATAGATCAATGAGGGCAAAAAAGAATACTTTAAAGTTAACATTCGATATCACGTGGATCCTCATTAGGTGCCTCCCACAGACATGCGCTCTGCTAACCCAATGTCCCTATCACATAGATTTGGTTTCTGATGGAATATGTGATTGTGGCTAGGATTGTGCTTTCTCTGTGATACCAGCGTAAATATACCCAAACTTATACTTTAGGTATTAGGACGGATTTCATGATGGTTTTGAAAGAACTGATGGTTAAAATTCAAATACCTTCATTTTAATGAAAGAATAAGGCAACCGTTAAGTCAACAGAAAATGTTTTAAGGGTTAAAATCTTTGTCTTGCAAGTCTTAGCATCTTCTTAATACTGTACTCTGACTTCAAAAATTAAGAAGTGCTGTGTTTCATAGGCTCCGCACAGAGGGCTGGGAACTGGGGACTGAGGCTGGAGAGCAGATATACCCACCGTGGCCAACACTACGTGAGGTTAGACAGACAGATTGATGAGCAAGATTAGGAATTAACTTTGCAGACAGGAAAACTTCATTTTCATAGTAACAGGGCTTTTTTTTTTCACTTGAAAAGTTGACAGCAAGAAGAAGGGGATTCTGAAGGCCAGTGCCGATGTCTTTATCTGGAGGACAACGTTCCCACCCCTCCCTGCAGCTGTCACTGGAGTCCTCCACGGGGTTGCAGCACAAGAGCTAGTAGCTGGCCCAGTGTTTGATGGAATCAGTGTGAGCGGCTTTCTACCGTGCACTCCCTTTCAACATTAGGCTTTGCGTGGAAAGCAAACTCGTGAGCCCCCCTGAAAGCAGCAGATCTGGGGACCCAAGTCACATGAAGCCAGGGGAGATTGGCCAGTATGCCACAGTAGAGAGACCCTGACACTAAAACCATAAAGAAGGAACCACCATGAGTCAAGAAGGAGGAAGGACTTGGAATATAGTCAAATCTATCAAGTCTCATATCCACAAACTGGAGGATAATTATATTGCAGAGGTTTTTCCACAGGAGTGAGCCTTCTGGGCCCCACACTGGGGCCCGGGAGTCCTATAAAGGGAAGATGAGCTCCCAGAGTATTTGGCTTTGAAGGCCAGTGTGGCTTAATTTTGGAAGTCCCAAAGGACTGGGCAAAATAGAGACTTTATTCTTAAAGAGCATACACAAAATTTCACACACTAGGAGCCAGGACAAAAACAGTAATTTGATAGGATCTTGGGCCAGATCGACTTACTCATCTTGGGGAGTCTCCAAAAGAAGAAAGAGACAGCTGCATCTCACCCTGAGAACATAGATACTGGTGAGCCATTCTTGGGTACTCCTTTTATCATGTGGACATGGGTGCTGGCAAGTGGCATTATGGAATCTTCCTTCTAGCTCATTATTACCAAAATCTGGCCCACCCAACAGCCTGTAGGCACCGGTTATGGGATGCCTCAGGCCAAGCAACTAATTAGGAAGGACAGAGTCCCACCTGTCGGCAGACAGACCGCTTTAAGGCCCCCTAAGCCCACAGTTGTGTCTGGACAGGGCCCAGCCCATCAGAGGGGCCAGTACCCAGCTCCACACACCAGTGGACAGGCACTGGCACTGCCCTCCAAAAAGTCAGCTTTAGCCTCTGTACCAGCCTCACCCAGCAGGTGGCAGACACAAGACTCAAGAAAATCATAGTCTTGTAACCTATAGACCCTGGCTGCGTATCAGCAGGCTAGACTCCACCCTGGGACCAGCTTGGCCCTGTACTTGCGTGCCCACTGCAGGGCAAAACAAGCTCCAGGACCCCCAGGCCCTGTACTCAACTGTGTCAGGAGCCAGGCCACTTACCAGAAATCTGACACCAGCTCTGGTGCCCCTGAGCCCTGCAACCAGACTCCAGGACTTGGCTCTGCCCACCAGTAAGCTGGTACTAAGTTCTGGGCATGGCTTCACCTACCAGTGGGCAGATAACAACCAGTCTTCTGGATGCTGATTCCACCCACCAAAGAGCCAGAATTATCCTCAGGGACCCCAGGGGTCCATAGTCAGCCACCTTATGACCTAGCCTTGTGAATCAACAGCCAGCAGCCTTTGAAGAAGGCAATGTCAGGCAATCAGCTGAACCAGGGACCAACCAAACCTATGAGACTGCACACATAGTCAGCGTGTCACAACAGAAGGACCCACACAGCCTTCACAGGGGAACCCCTAGAGCGTATAGATTGGGTGATGAGAGGGTAGTGCACTGCTGGGATGCATAGCCTGTCTCCTACAGAAAGACACTTCTCCAAGGTCAGGAAACATAAGCTAGTGGATAGAAAAAAAAATACCAGCAACTTAGGCAAAATGAAGGGACAGAGGAACATATTCCAGACGAAGGAACAGATAAAACCCCAGGAGAAGAACTAAGTAAAGGGGAGACGGGCAGTCTAACTGAGAAGGAGTTTGGGGTAGTGATCGTAAAAATGATCAAAGAACTGGGGAGAAGAATGAATGCACAGAGCAAGAAGCTGAAGTTTTTAACAGAGTTAGAGAGTAAAAAGAGCAACCAACCAGAGAAGAAGAATATAATGACCAAAAAGAAAAATACACTAGAAGGAATCAACAGTAGACTAAATGATACAGAGGAACAGATCAGCAAGCTGGGAGAGAGAATAGTGGGAATCACTGATTCTGAATCCACAAAAAGAAGTAAGTAAATAAAAGTAAATGAGAACAGTTTAAGAGACACCTGGGACATCAGGCACACTAACAGTCTCATTATAGGCGTCTCAGAAGGAGGAGAGAGAGAGAAATAGGCTGAGAACATAGTTTAAGACATAATAACTGAAAACTCCCTTAACCTGGAAAAGGAAACAGAGACTCAAGTCCAGAAAGCACAGAAAGTCTCATACAGGATTAACCCAAAGAGAAACACACCAAAATACATCACAATCAAAAAGGTAAAAACTAAAGATGAAGAAAGAATATTAAAAGTGACAAGAGAAAAGGAAAAAAATAACATACAATGGAAATCTCATAAGGCTATCAGTTGAATTTTCAGCAGAATTCTGCAGGCCTGAAGGGAGTGGCATGAAACATTTAGATTTATAAAAGGGAAAAACCTACAACCAAGACTACTCTACTCAGCAAGGCTCTCACTCAGATTTGACGGAGAGCTCAAAAGCTTTACAGACAAGCAAAAGCTGAAAGGGTTCAGCACCACCAAACCAGCTCCACAAATGCTAAAGGAACTTCTCTAGGTGAAAAAGTAAAGGCCACAACTAGAAACGTAAAAATGACAAAATGAAAAAGGCTTATAGGTAAGGCAGAAATTCAGTAAAAGCAGAAAACAATCCACAGACAAATCTAGTAGGAAGGTTAAAAGACAAAAGAAATAAAATCACCTATATCACAATTGTTTTGTTACACAAAAATATTAGATGTAAAATGAGGTACCAATAACAGTAATCTTGAGGGAAGAGAGTACAAATGCAGGGCTGTTAAAATGCCTTTGAAAGTAAGAGATTAGCAACTCAAAACAATCATACACACACACACACACACACACACACAGAGCTATATAAAAACTCAATGTTAACCACAATCCAAAAATGTAAAATAGATACATTCACACACACAAAAAGGAATCCAAACATAACAATAAAGACAGTCATTAAATCACAAGAGAAGAGAACAAAGAGAATCACAAGAAAGGAACAAAAATAACTATGAAAACAACCCCCAAACAATTAACAAAATAGCAAGAACACGCATACAATTGTTACCATAAATGTAAGTGGACTAAGTGCTCCAATCAAAATACACAGAGTGGCTGAACGGACACAAAAATAAGCCCCTGTCTACTGCCTGCAGGAGACTCAGTCAGGGATAAACACACACAGACTGAACATGAGGGGATGGAAAAGGTATTCCACGCAAA
This sequence comes from Camelus ferus, assembly GCF_009834535.1. Lineage (NCBI taxonomy): Eukaryota > Metazoa > Chordata > Mammalia > Artiodactyla > Camelidae > Camelus > Camelus ferus. The sequence goes on along the minus strand of NC_045722.1, from coordinate 26,716,829 downwards.
TGGAAATCAAAAGAAAGCCAGAGTAGTAGACAAAATAGAGTTCACAATAAAGACTGTTACAAGAAGCAAAGAGGGACACTACATAATGAGCAAGAGATCAATCCAAGAAGACATAACAATTATAAATATATACATACCCACCACAGAAGCACCTCAACATGCAAGGCAAATATTAATAGAATAAAAGGAGAAATTGATGGTAACACAGTAATAGTAAGAGACTTTAACACCTCACTTATATCAATGGATAGATCATCCTGACAGAAAATTAATAAGGAAACCTGGTCTTAAATGGCACATTACATCAGATGGACTTAATTAATATTATGGAACATTCCATCTGAACGCAACAGAACACATATTCTTTTCAAGTGCATGTGGAACATTCTCCAGGATAGATCACATGCTAAGCCACAAAACAAGCCTCAGTAAATTCACAGAACTAGAACAAATACTTCTGAAATTGTATGGAAACACAAAAGACCCCAAATAGCCAAAACAGTCTTGAGATAGACCTGAGTTGGAGGTATCATGCTCCCTGACTTCAGACTATACTATGAAGTTACAGTGATCAAAACAGTATGATATTGGCACAAAATAGACATGCGTATCAATGAAAGAGAATAGAGAGCCAAAAATAAACCCACACACTTATGGTCAGTTAATCAATGACAAAGAAGTCAACAACTTACATGGAGAAAAGACAATCTCTTCAACAAGTGGTGCTGGGGAAGCTGGACAGGTACATGGAAAACATGAAATTAGAACATTTTCTCACACAATATAACTAAAAACAGAATAAAGACTCAAGTGTAAGATGGAAAAATCATAAAATTCCTAAGAATAATCACAGGCAGAACACTTTTTGATGAAAATCTTAGCAGTATTTTTTTGGATCTGTTTCCTAAAGCAAAAGTAAATGAATGGGACCTAATTAAACTTAAAAGCTTTTGTACAGCAAAACTATTGACAAAGTGAAAACACAACCTACTGAATGGGAGAACATATTTGCAAGTGATATATGACCTGATGGATAAAGGATTAATATCCAAAAATATAAACAGCTCATACATGCCAGTGTCAAAAGACATATAACATGATTTTAAAATGGACAGGAGACATGAATAGACATTTTTCCAAAGAAGACATACAGATGGCCAAAAGTTGCATGACAAGATGTTCAACATAGGTAATCATCAAAGAATTGCAAAGAAAAACCACAATGAGATACCTCACATCTGTCAGGCTATCGTCAGAAAGACCGCAAATATCAAATGTTGGCGAGTGTGTGGAGAAGATGGGTTCATTGTACACTGCTACTAGGAACATAAACTGGTGCAGGCACTGTAGAAAAGAGTATGGAAGTTCCTCAAAAAGATGAAAAATAGGTTGATATAATCTAGCAATTCCATTCCTGGGCCTATATCTAAAGAAAACAAAAACACTAATTTGAAAAAATACATCAACCCCAGTCAGTATTCATAGCAGCTTTATTTACAATAGCCAAGGTATCAGAGCACTAAAAGTGTCCATCAGCAGATGAATGGATAGGCAGATGTGGGGTGTGTGTGTCTGTGTGTGTATATATATATACACATACATATATACATATATATATATATATATATATGTATATACACTTCAAGTCCATAAACATTGTTGCACATTATAAAATTTCATTCTTTTCTATGGCTTAGTAATATTCCATTGTGTATGTGTGTGTGTGTATGTGTGTGTATGTTTTTATATATATATATTTTTTTTTAAGGAAATTCATTACAACAGACATCATAACATCCAATGCTGACAAAAATGGGGAAAAAGGAGTCACTTATACACTATTAATATTAAATCACGGAATGAAATGTGGCACTATTTGTTGAAGTAGTAACTGTTTGTAAATTTTGACTTGTGAATTTATATGAAAGAAATACAGTGCCAGCAAAAATAATAATAGTCATAAAATAAAAACAAATAGATACACAGAAATGTTTATTGCCGTGCTATTTTTAGACCACTTGAATGGTGGAAGAAATTATGCTCCATCCACATTCTTGATTACTGCACAGCCATTTAAAACAGAACGAGCAGCCCAACACGCAGTGCCTTGGAAGGACGCCCACAGTGCTTTGTGCAAGACCCAGGATGTAGGCTGAGGATGCATTTATCTTAGTTAAAACACACAAAGCGTGCATGTGCATATGTGTGTCTGTATGTCTGCCTGAAGAAACATACACGTGTGGGACAAGGACAACATGTGCTCCCTGCGGCTCGGCACTAAGAAAGAACGTGAGAGCCATGAGGAGGGGTGCAATGTGTTTCCTTTACTCTAGACATTTAAAAAATTATTGTAGCATGCGAGTTAGCACCAAAAGTCACCTTGAAGTACTGTTTTTGGTCTGTGTCTGCCTAAGAGCATAATTTGAAAAACTAGAAAGTAAAATGAGTAAGATGAAACATTCTATGTAAGGAAATTGTAGGCAAAATATTAGCAATGGTAATATATTGAAGGCTTTTCTAATTATAATAATATAATAATACCAGAGTGTATCCAATACTATTATAACACCTAAATTTGTCCTAAAGTCATCGTTTAGTTAGGAAGCTCAAATCTTCTTGGATGCAGCTGCAACTCCAGATGTGTGGTCTCTGAGTAATTACAGTAACAAGTGCATGGTCCAGTTCCATGGAATGAACCCTCATTCAGAGATTTTTGGACTCCCTATGATTCAGTTAGCCGTCGTTACATCTCTCTCAGTCCCTCCAAATCAGAAAAAAACAGAAATAAATGCAGAAACATGCAAGTGTCGCGCTTTGATAATAATAAAAAATTATACTTACTAGCAGGAAGTGAGAGAGAAGAACTCCGAAAATAATGCATATGAGTCTGAGAAATTTCATTAGCGTTTCAAGGGCGCTTGCATCCACGACATTGCGAAGGACTTTCCAGAGAGCCGTGTTCAAGTGACCACCCTGACTGTTCAGCTTTTATTATGCTGATTGTAATTTGTTTTCTATTTTCTTTTTGTGAAGGATGACATCCTTTGTTTGACAACACCTTTGGAAGGGGCTTTCCCTTCCTTTTGGAAAACTCTCACGTTGTCATCTGTGTCACATGAGGTGCACAGGCTGTCCTTGGCTCACAGGTCACATGTGTTCCCTGATGTTCCAGGGGCTCAGCAGATATGAGGATGTGAGACTGGGGCAAAAGGAAAACAGTCACTACTGTGTGGGGACTGGCTCTGAAGACATCTTTGTCTCACTGGGAGAACAGCATTTTCTGAATGAGAATAGTCCTCTTTCATGTTTTCATACTGACATATTTTCAGTGGCCATCCCATGTTACATCTAAAATTGTTGAGACAGAGACTAGGGAACAATAGCGTTGAGATTCATGAATGCGTGCCGGGTAGAGGACATATGTTTAGAAAATGGTACAGAAGGATGAAAAGAAAAGGAGAGGGCATGAGTAGACTCCAGCAAGAAGAGCATGCAGAGGATGGTGTGAGCACCGGACTCGAGGAGAGGGGCGGAAACATGCAGAGATGGGGGAGTCCTGGAGAGCCACTCTCCCGTGTTCCAGTGCCACGTGAACCAGGAACGCCTCTAAAAGAATGTGGGCAGCCCAGTCGCTCATCAGTGAATCCTCCACTGTAGATTACATGCAGCAATTTCCATCTATTTAGTTCACATAGAAATAACCTCTGAGAAAGACAAAACCTCTTATATGTGGAATATAAACAAAGTAAAGCAAAACCAAGCTCACAGAGTAGTTGCCAGAGGTTGGGGGTAAAGGGTGAAAGAAATGGATGAAGGGGGTCAAAAGGTAAAAAGGAAAAAAAAAAGTAACTTCTAGAAAATAAACTTAGATTATTTTCCTTTTAGTTACTTTTTTTTGTCAGAGGCATGAGAAGAGAGAGTGCTGCTCAGTTCGCAGAGACTCCCCTGAGAAGCACATCTTATTGCCACCCAGTCTCTGATGTTGATTGCTTCCCAGACAGATAATGAGATGGAACTTGCATTTCTTCCAATCCTGAGACAGCTGTGGAATACTTCTCAAGACTTGATAAGCATGTGAATGGGGATACAATTTCAGGGAAAGAGGATTGCAATCCCAGTAACAGGGCTGGATTAAATTAAACCATTTCAGCTATTTCAATCAGGGTGAGAACTGGCTAGACAAATACATGTCACTGTCAAAAAGTATTATTAAATGGCCCCTGTGGTGCTTTCCTCCAAATTATAATGACGATGAACAGCATGAATGTCAATATGATTCACGAGGATGAAGCACTGTCATATTACGAGTCATTTAGTTGCATTTGAAGAATAGGATAGACATTTCTCCTAAAAGCTGCCTTCCAGCAGGCTGGTCATTGTCCGCATTTGTCCTGAGGATGCGGCCTGGGTCGCTGCAGATACTTCTGGTGCCCCAGGCCAGTGTCTAGCATGTGCTGGCAAAAGAATTGTGAAAAAGCACCCATGCTCTTTGAATTCATTGGTCTCCCCACGTTCCACTGGCTTAACAAACGGTGGAATGACATTTTGAAGACCCAGGTGCAGTGCCAGCTAGGTGGCGATACCTTTCAGGGCCAAGGTAGGGTTCTCTAGGAAACTGCATATGCTTTGATTCATCATCCAATAAACTGTGCTATTTCTCTGAGAGTCAAGATGTACAGCTTCAAGAATCAAAGGATGGAGATGGGAGCAGTACAAAACATCATTGCCTTTAGTGACCCACTAGCAGAATTTGTGCTTCTTGTTCTCATGACTTTATGCTCTACAGACCTAGGAGATCTTAGCTTCTACCAGGAGATACATATGACTCCACTGAACTGGAGGTTTAGATGGCCACCCAGCCACTTTGGGTTCCTCTAAACCAACAGGCAAGGAAGGGAGTTACTGAGCCAGCTGGAGTAATTGATTCTGACTGTTGAGGAGAAATCGGATGACACTACTCCACAGCGGAGTTAAGGAAGATATGACTGGAATACAATAGCATGTCAGATCCTTTAGGCCATGTCAGCATTGCGTGCTCTGTGGTTGAGGTCAATGGAAAACTATAACCATCCAACTCTGGCAAGACTAGTAACAGTCCAGACACTTCAGGAAAGAAGCTTTGGGTCACTCCACCAGCTAAAGAACCATACTCAGCTTACGTGCTTGCTGAAGGCAAAGGAAATATGGAATATGTAGAAGAAGGTAGTTATAAAAACCGGCTATGAACACAGTTACAGAAATGAGAACTGTGATTGTCATGAGTCCTTATTCCTCCTTATTTTGTTATGAGTGTATTTGTGTGTGGAGCAAATATGTTTTCTTCTCTTGTTCCCTTATGTAACATAAGACACATTGACTATATCATAGTATTTAAGTATTGTTAACTTTGCAACATAATATTTAAGTTACAAGACATCGAGGAGAAGAGTAAACATCACTCCGGGACATTGTCTCCTCTTCTGCAGAAGGAGTTAGTGTGCTTTTAGTTGGACGCAGGACAGCTTTATCATGTTGGCATCTGACCTTATTATTGTCTTTATCTGGAGCTTAAGTATGGTTAAAAGTGGTATGTATAGGTGTCAAGTTGTCAAGGGGAAGAGTCACAATGGTTAATTTTATGTGTCAACCTGCCTGGGCTAAAGGATACCCAAGTAGCTGTTAAAACATTATTTCTGGGTGTGTCTGTGAGGATGTTCTTAGATGAGATTAGCATTTGAATCAGTGGACAAAGTAGATTACCCTTCCTGAGGATGGTGGGCAACATCGCACGTTGAGGGCCTGAGCGGAACAAAAAAGCAGAAGAAGAAAGAATTCACGCCCCTTTTCCTGCCTCACTGCATGAGCTGAGATGTGGCACTTAATCTTCTCCTGCACTTGAACTGGGATTTGCATCATCAGCTCACCTGGTCCTCAGGCCTTCAGACTCAGACTGAATTACACACGTTCTCCTGGATCTTCCACTTACAGCTGGCAGATCACAGGGCTTTCCAGCCTCCATAATCACTATGAGCCAATCCTTTCTAATCGGTGGACTCTGTTTCCCTGGAGAATCTCGCCTGATACAGACAGAGACTGATAGGCAGTGGGTGGCAAGAGGCAAGGCCCCCGAAGCGCAGATTCAGGTGTAGTTTCTGCACTTTTCTGGAAGTTCATGATAGAGAAGAAAGCACCTTGTCACCAGCCCTGCCTTTGCTTCCTCTGCCAGGCTGTACCCAATAAGGTCCCCTGAGAGAGCCCCAGAGTCCCAGAGCCTGGTAGCTTTGTTTAATAGTCTGAAATCAGAATACACGGCACCTTCAGATTGTCAGAGCAGGCAGGTAGGTAGAGATAAGCAGAGAAAGGGGGACACAGGCCAAACGGCAAGAATTGGGCAGGAAGGAGGGTCACAGGCCAAATACTGGAAGCCATACATCATATTAGCAACAGAGGTCCCTGGGCAGAGAGAGAAAAGCAGGAACCTCAGGGCTGATAAGTGGTTAGATACATTGGGGTGACAGGTGGCCTGGGGGCTGACAAAGAAAGGTGGGAAAAGGCAGGAATCTCTAGTGTCCAAATGTAACCTTTTGTTCATTATGCCCTCATTTCAATAAAATTAGCCTTGCAGATTAGAAGTACCCATCATGTATCAGTGCCATGACACTTCTAATCCAGACTAAATGAGGACAAAAAACCTTCCTCTCTTTGGGAAGGTGGAGTTGGGGTGGAAATCAAGGAATATGACCTCAAACCCTTCCCTCCTCAGTGAATGTTTGGCCCATTCATTTTTGCACCTTATGTAATCAACTTGCCAAAGAAACTCAGGGCGGCCGCTCACCTGAGCCTACCCGCTCTCCCCTTGAGAGTGCACTATCCATCCCTTAGTAAGTCCCCACTTCACTTTCTTAATGTCCAGGTCCTGTCTCTGAATTATTTCTGTGTTGGGAAAAGAACCTAGTCACCACTGGCACCACAGACACACCACACATCCACGACCCGCCCCCACACACCACACAGATACATATTCCCATGCACACACAGTGCCTGCACACACTAGAAAGTTCTACAGCTACTTACACTGATTTACTTCCCTTAGACTGTTATCAGCTCCACGTTCTGCCTGCCCAGATAATGGTGATAACCAGGAATATCAGCAATTTGTTACCTTATAGGACCTTAAAAATGTAAGAGTCTAGCCAGGGGGAAAGGCTCCAATGAAAAGCAAATTCTCTTTAAACAGAGTCAGGCCTGAGGCAGAGCATTATTAAACTGATAATGGAAAATGGGTACTGAGCTACCTTGAGCTGCCGCAGTTAGTGGAAACGATGCCTGCATTTACTGACGTTAAAGGAGGCAGTCAGAGCTAGCAGCCTGAAGGCAGAAAGAAAAGATGAATAACGGCCATGTAACATTGCAGGTGTCATGGTTCATGTGAGATTCAGTATAGACTTGGGTGAACTCATTAATGCGTCCTGCAGGGGGTTACTTTGTGCAATTTTCCACTTCGTCAACATATGTATATGTTGATGTAGAAACTGCTTTGCAAGAGGCAAAAATGCACTTTTCCAAATGTGAACAAAGTTGGTTTGCTACCGACTGACTCACAGGAATGGAGGGATGCAATACAGATTGTAGTACAACGGCGCCTTGGCTGCCATGGTCTGTGTGCTCCGGGTAGGGGAGCAGCAGCCTGAGGTGTGGGTCTCCCCTTTCTGTGTCCTCCCAGCAGGAGAGAAATGCAGTGACATGAGCAGCCCTTGGTGTTTGCATGGTGGCAGCCTGACCGAGCCCCCAGAATCCCTGGACCCTTGGATCGTGTCATTCCCTCTGCTTGAGAAATGTTAACACCATGTCACAAATGTGATCAATTACCTTTCCACAAAGTTCTTCAATTTAGAAGCAAAGTTATTAGAAATCCAGTACTCAGTTTTCCTGTATCAAAATACTGGGTATAAACACCCCCAGGAGAACACTGCAAATGTCTAAGTAAGGCATGTGCTTGTGACGCAGCTTTGTGTTTCCCCCATTTCTGTGCAGGCGCCGGGACAGACCACAGAATCTGTTTATGTCCATGTCATCCCTCGTGTGCTTACTCTTTCTCAAGTGCTCAAGGAAAGGGTGTGTCATTCTTGTGAAAACAAATAAAGGCGTACAAAAAACCACTCATCTTAAAGATAGACACTCTGGCATTGCATAAACAAAAGTAACATCCCCAAATTGACCCCTTGCAGAATTTTTTTCTTCTCACTTCTTGAGCATGAGCTTGTTCAGCATGGCAGCGACCTTTGTGGAACTGTCACTTCCAGTATAGACTCTGAAATACACTGAAGAACTTTGGAGACTCAAGACAGAGCCACGTAGGAAAGCATACAGACATAGCCAAGAAATAGATGGCATAGTGGAGAAGCAAGAACAGATACAAATGGGAAGGGCCGGGGAAGGCTAAGGTGGAGACTGATGTTTCTCAAAAGAAGTCCACATGGCCAACAGGAATGTGAAAAGGTTCTCAACAGCACTCATCACCAAGGCAATGCAAATCAAAACCACAACGAGTCATCACCTCACACCTGTCAGAACAGCTACTGACAAGAAAGTAAGTGAGGATAAGTGTTGGTGAGGATGTGGAGAAAAGGGAACCCTTGAGCACTTTCAATGGGAATGCAACTTGGTTCAACTACTACAGAAAACAACATGGACCTTCCTCAGAAACCACAAATAGAACTACCTTATCCAATAATCCCACTACTGGGTATGTATTTAAGGGAAATGAAATTAGGATCCCGAGATATCTGCACACCCATGTTCATTGCAACGTTATTCACAATAGCCAAGATGTGGTAACAACCTAAGTGTCCGCTGAAGGATGAATAGATTTTTTTTAAAGATGTGATATATATAAATATATATATATATATTTTATATATCACACATATACTTTATATATAATATAATAATACTCCATTATATGTAAGCCACAAGAAAGAAGGAAATTCTGCCATTTATGACAACATAAATGAATGTGGAGGGCATTATGCTAAGTGAACTAAGCCAGATAGGGAAACACAAATACTGTATGATATGACTTATACATGGAATTAAAAAAAAATCAAACTCATAGAAGCAGAGAGTAGAATGATGGTTACTAGGGGCTGGCTGGGTGGGGGAAATGAGGAGGTATTGGTTAAAGTGAACAAAGTTGCAGGGAAAAAAGATGGAAGATTGTTGCCATTATGCATATAAAATGAATTGAAAGATTTTGCGAAATTGCAAAGGTACTGATCGGATTAAATGTCAGCTTATACTCTGGAGTATATGAACAACTTACACATTTTCATATTTTGAGGAAGCATTTGCAGTGGATTAAAAATTAAAAGAATGACAGAAAGAAAGGCAGTTGTAAAATGCATGTTTTTTGTCAAGCCTGTGAAAATCCACCCTCAAATGTGCATGCCTGAAAATAGCTATGTTCTTCCTCGTAGAGAACGCGGAACTTTAGCAGAATCTCCATTTACGAACCAGATATCCATTTGGGTTATCTCTATTGCAAAATGCCTGATAGCAGGGTGATTTTGCAAAATGGTATTTCAAATGTTTTGAGTATGTGAATGAAAAATACTGCAAACCGCATCGTATCAGTAAACAAAGAATGCTGAAGCCATCAAGTCATCAGCGGCTGCCAGTCACCCCTCTGTGAAGACAAGCCTGCAGACCGGCCTCTGCAGCCACTCACAGTTGCGCCCTCTGAGGGGACTCAGAATAAGAAAGGACAGGACACTGGCCCTAGATAGCTAGGTGCTTGTCAAATGTTTGCTTCCTCCCATACATAGAAATGCGCTAAATTCTTGAACTTGAGATGCCTGGTTTTCCTTAGTTAACAAGTAATCTTTTACTGTTCCCACTACCTGGCCTTTGTTGTAAAGCTTCTGTATATCCTAGCTCCTCCCCTACCTCTTCGGAGCAGTCCCTCAGAGCCATCTGAGGGGCTGTGATCCTGGCTCAAGTCCTCCCGCCAAATAAAACATAAGTCTCAACTTTTAGGCTGCGTTGTTTATTTCAGTCAACAAGTATTTTAAAAACTATATGTCCAGATATCAAAAAAGTACAAAATCAGTCACCAGCACCTTCAAACATCTCGAGGGAGGTTCTCACTTTCCACTGAAGGATTCTGGCAAATCTTTGAAGACATTCAATTCTTTCAAATTGAACTTCACACAAACTTCACCTCGAGTTGATAATTATAGCTCTGCTATTCAGGTGTTAAACATTCTCAGGGTCAACCCCCATTGTCGTGCAACATTGCCCTAAGGGTCCTTTCTCTGTACAACTCATGCAAACAAACTCATCATTCTAAAGTAGGACCCACATAAGCCATATATATATACTCATATATATATTGTTTTTCACTATTTTAAACCAGATTATCTGATTCATCTTGGGCAAAATGTAGGAATATCAAAATAACAAAATTGTTTTCTTCTTATCTAAAAGCAAGACATGTTAAACATTTCTACATTTTCCTATTTTTATGTGATTTATTGTCTTAACTTTTAAAAATTTAATGTTTTTAATAGACTAGATTTCACCATTAAAGCTTTGTAGGATGGTTTGGTCCAGGTGGGAAAAGTGATAAAGCTGGGCTTTTATTGATTGAACTCCGTGCATTCCTCTAGCCCTCCCCTGAAGAGCTGGCAGTAAGGCGTGCTGCCCTGAGCAGGAGGAGGGTATATCCCCGAGCTTGAGCATGTCTGCAAGCTGCAGTGCTCTGACACAATATGCAGAGGCAGAGCATTGTTTGAAAGACTACAGCTCCCAAAGTGTTACTTTTTGTCACTTCCTGGTGCAGAAGGCACCTTTTGCAGTAGACTATCAGAATAAGGATGAGAGATTAGCAAGAAGAGGAAGGAAGATGGCTATGTGTCTGTCACGGATACATTTTGGATGTGGTACCCCTTCTCCTCCCCTCTTAGAGATGATAAAGGCATAAAGACGCTAAAAGATTAGCATTAAACAAATGTACTGGGTTTTATTATTCAGGGGTGTTCTGAGTCTATTTGAAAGAACTATGAAAGATATATAATTTGAGAAACTGCTGGCCTAAACAATGCATGAGAAGAGATGCTGTAAAAGAGCTTTTATTTGTTTTCTAATGTGTGTGCATGAGTGCATGTGTGCATGCGTGTGTGCGCGCATGTGCAGGCACAGGATGCCTGTAAGCAGTCTTACTGTTAGAGCAGGCAGAGAGCTAGATAGGGCCACCTCAAGGGGATGTTTAGAAATATGTGGTTGTCAAAATGACGGAGGCAGCAGTTTTATTTAATAGGAGGGGAAAAGAGATGCTGGACATCCTTCAGTGCAGGGAACAATTGTCTTGCCTCTTGCACAACTTTTATATGCTCAGAGGCCATGTATGCAGGTCAAAAATGAAAAACATGCAAAACTATTTGTCTAATCTATACATTCAAAACTTATTTGTGTACAGTGATAATACACAATGACTTTTTCAGAAATATAGCTGATGTATAAACAATGAAGATTTTGTTTCAATTGCAAGTGAAATTAACCAAGAATTATTCATCTTTTTGACAAGTCACATCACTGAGTACAAGTTAGTTGTAGTGTCTGAGCCACCAGGTCAGGATGCCTGAGTCATTGCTACTGTTTACAAAGAGATCCAGCTATATAGACATGTCTCTTTCTTGTGCCTTCTTACGAAGCCATGCCAGTTACACACAAAGTGAAATACCTAATATTTTATTTAAATTACTTTGTTTTCCCTTCATGTTAGAGAGCGGTAGGCTAGGTTTTGAAATTTCTGTGTGTAAGTCAATTATATTACTTACAGATTTTATTTCAGGAAAGTGAGAGATATTATCAAGTACATGTTGAAAAGGGGGGTGTAATAGAGGAGAACAAATCTGACCCCACATTGGATCTGTTCCTTTAATTTTGACCACTGTGCCCTGTTTTCCAGGCTCAGTCTTGCCAGCTCAGTTCCTTTTGTGAAACAATGTTGCCTTTAGCCTGAAATAGACAGGAGAGCCTGTTCTCTGAGGCTCTGACCTTTAAGGATGTCAGCACTTCTGCACTATGTAGAGATGGCAAGTTGCAAAATAGAGAGTAACTTTTGTTTTGTTGGAAGCTTACAGGGACACCATGACCTGGCCCACATGGACAGCTGCAAGAATAAAGCATTCCTGCAGCAAGAAGTCTGCAACAACCAACCACACCTCCTCCCTTGTTTTCTTTTTTGTATAAAAGGAGCCTGTATTCTGACTGGAACAGGATGGTTCTCGAAGACATTAGTCTGCCGTCCTCTCAGCCTGCCAGCTTTCTGAAAAAAAGTCGCTATTCCTTGCCCCAACACCTCATCTCCCAATTTACTGGCCTGTCGTGTGGTGAGCAGAACAAGTTTGGACTCAGCAACAGAGGCATGGGTATAGTGGGTGTTACAGATTGAATCGTTGCCTCCAAAATGTCACATGTTGAAGCCCTAACCCCCAGTGTATGTGAATGTGACCTCACTTGAAGATAGGGTCTTTACAGAGGTAATCAAATTAAAATGAAGTCATTAGAGTGGGCTCTACTCCAATGTGACTGGTGTCCAAGGGGAAATTTGAACACAGACTGATATGAGGAGACACAGCGAGAGACTGACCAGCTTTCAGCCAAAAAGAAAGGCTTGGAACAGACCCTGCCCTCATGGCCCTGAGATGAAACCAGCCCTGCTGACACCTTGATATGGGTCTTGTAGCCTGCAGAACTAGAAGACGATAAATGCCTGCTGCTTGAGCCACCCAGTTTAGAGTACGTTGTAACGGTAGTCTGTCCTAGTCTGTTTGGGTCACTGTTGCCAAGCACCACAGGCTGGGTAACTTACAAATAACAGAAATGTATTGCTCACAGTTCTGGAGGCTGGGAAGTCCAACATCAAGGTTCCAGGTCGGCCACCTTCTGGTGAGGAGCCCCTTCCTGGTTCATGACCAGTGCCTTCTCACTTTGTCCTCACGTGGTGGGCCAAAGATCTTTCTGGAGCCTTTTTTATAAGAGCACTAACTCCACTGATGAGGGTTCCAACTTTGTGGTTTAAGCAACTCCCAACATCCCCACCTGCTAATACCACTATTTTTAGAGATTAGGATTCCAACATATGAATTTGGAGGGACATAGTCAGACCATATCACAGCCTTAGCAGGTATAATGTGAATTTTATAAAAATACAATGAGGTTGCAAATCCTGGACTCATACTAACCACTATGAAAGGCATTCTAGCAGTTTCTCAAAAGGTTCAACAAAGACGTACTACATGACCCAACAATTTCAATATTAGCTATATATATACCAAAGTGAAATAAAAACATGTCTACACAAAATTATGTATATAAATACTTACAGCAGCATTAGTCATAATAGGATAAAAACTATGCTGGGAAATGTATACTAGCTGATAAATGGGTAATCAAAATGTGGTATATATATGTACAGTGGGAAATTGTTTAGCAATGGAATGGAGTGCAGTAACAAAATGCACACAGATGAACCTTGAAAAATGCTAAAAGAAGCCAGTCACAAAGTACCATATATTGTATGATTCTATCCATGTGAAATGTCCAGAATAGGGAAATTTATAGACATAAATAGATTAGTATTTATGAAGGTCTACAACAGTCTCAAGAGAGAGAAAATTGGGGGCATTGGGGAGTAAGTGCTAATAAATTGGTGTTAGGGGATGGTAAAATTTTTCTAAAACTGATTTAGTGGTCATTGCACAGTTCTGTGACTATGATAAACATTACTGAATTGCTCACATTAAATGGGTGAATGACATGGCATATAAATTATGTCTCAGTAAAACCACTATATGAAAAGATGTTACATGAGGGAAAACATTACTGAAAAATGTTATTCAATTTGTAGAAAAAATATTATTGAACACATGGAAAAAAATGTTATTGAAACCAAAATCTATAACAGACTGTAGAAAGAGATCACGGAACCTAAATAATGAAAGTATCAGACACAGATACTTTGAGCTTATCTTTAATACAGTTACTATATTTAAGAAGACAGGCATAAATCTTAGCCATGCTCTTCCAGGACAGTATAACAAGGCAATAGAAATCAAAGTAATATTTATCTCTTGGCCTTTTCATAATGGCCATTCTAACAGTCCTGAGGTGATATCCCATTATCGATTTGATTTGCATTTCCCTGATGTTTGTGTTATTCAGCATTTTTCACATACCTCTTGGCCATTGGTATGTTTTCTCAAGAAAAAAAATCTATTCAGGTTTTTGCCAATTTTTAATTGAATTATTTCTTTTTTTGTATTAAGTTATAAGAGTTTTTAAAATACATTTTGGGTACTAAACCCTAATCAAATATATGGTTAGCAAATATTTTTCCCATTCCACAGGTTGTCTTTTCACTTTGTTGACTGTTTCTTTTGCTGCACTGAAACTTTTAGATGGATGTAGTCCCTCTTGTTTTTTATTTTATTTTATTTTATTGCTTGTACTTTAGGTGTCATAGTCAATTTGTATAAGCCAATGAGACGTCGTAATTCATAAAATACCTTCTAAAATGATTTTTAAAAAAATGCTGTATACTACCAAGATAATAGAAAAGGGGAGGAGAATAATGAAATATAGCCTACTCCAAAAAAGAGGGAAGGAATAAATAGCAAAAACAAAAAAAAAAGCATAAATACAAAACAGAAACAGACTCATAGACATAGAATACAAACTTGTGGTTGCCAAAGGGGCAGAGGGTGGGAAGGGATAGATGGGATTTCAAAATTGTAGACTAGATAAACAAGATTATACTGTACAGCACAGGGAAATTATACACAAGATCTTATGGCAGCTCACAGAGAAAAAAATGTGACAATGAATAACTGAAAATTGTGCTCTACACTGGAATTTGACACAACATTGTAACATGATTATAAATAAAAAACAAAAGTTCCTACTGTGCAGCACAGGGAAATATATTCAATATCTTGTAGTAGCTCACAGTTAAAAAGAATATGAAAATGAATATATGTACACTCATGTATGGCTGAAGCACTGTGCTGTCCACCAGAAATTGACACAACATTGTAAACTGACTATACTTCAAAAAAAAAAAAAAAGTTCCATTACACAAGGACAGAAATAGCTAATCTCAGGTCCTTACCGAGGTAAAAACCTATAATTTACTCCAAGGTTGTACTATTTACGTTATCACTTATCTTCTGTTTCATGATGACTCCAGGTAATTGAGTGTTTAGATAAATCAGATGATTAGACTCTGCTTTTAAGCATGTTACATTTACAGTTCCTTTAGGGAGTAACTCTAGGTCAACCCCTTGTCTTGAGGAAAATGATGCCTCTCTTATCTCTGCTTCCTTCACTGCAAAATGGGGACTGAATATTAAAAATACCTACTTCATGCGTCTGGTGTGTCAAGCATGCTTTATAGTGCCTGGCACAGAAGAAGTTCTGCGCAACATTAGTTATTATATTAACAGAGATCAACATGGATTGTTAACATGCAGCAAAGACAAGGGGCACCAGCAGATGGATTTTGATACACCTGACAGAGTCAAGTATATTGCAGAGCAGGTGGCATAGCCAGCGACAAGCACTGTCGTCACGTAGGAGCCAGAAGGCAAGAACAGTTCACGAACATTTCTAGCTTGGTAGGAAAAAAATGCACTAATGAAAACCTGAAAGGTACACATGTGGATCCAGAGGCCATAAAAAATGTTGTCTAGCCCAGTATAGATTCTTAAAAATTAAGGATCAAAATGGCTTAGAAATCTCTTCCACTGTTTACTTCTGTTTATAATGTTTCAGATCAGACAGTGCACTAATCTGCCAAGGAGAGCCGAGAGAAACGCCTGAGGGACTGCTGGGAATGGGACAACGGGCGCGTAGACCAGGTGTCTGAGAAGACCTGCGGTGCGAAGCGCCACACCGCAGCCAGAGCCCAGGATGCAGTGAGGATCCAGAGAGAAGAGTGGGGAAGCGACAGTTCAGTGACAAAGTTCACTATCCAGTGGTGGGCACACAGCCCACAGACTGGGCAACTCACATACAGCCAAGATCTCACGTGTGTGCTGTGACCACACGCAGTGGGAAATGTAAAAATGAGAAGTGTAATGAAGTCACTGGTGTCAATCACAAATTTTAACAACTTGGAAATAAGATTATGCCCCAGGAGATTAAACCAGTGCAGTCTCGACCTACAGAATGAGATTTATCACCTGAAGAAACAAACCAGTGATCAGTTTGGAAATAAGAATTGAGACCCCAGACTAGCCTGCAATATGAGAGAGGCAAGGATGGACTGCGATGGCAACCATGGAGGCTGAGAGCGTGTTGTGTGTTGTGTGTTGTGTGTTGTGTGTGCTGTCTTAGGAAGACCATGCTGAAGCTTCACAGTCAGTGGGGGTCTGGGTCCCAGGGCGAGACTCTGCCATTGCCCAGTCTCTGAGACAATCATGAGCCCCCGGTGCGGGCATCTAGCCGAGTGCTCATCTCCATGTGAGTGTAAACTCATAAATGCACGTTACTCTGGTGTATATGCTCCAGCAGACTGAAAGTACTTGTCTGGAATGCTGTGAGGGTAGTGTTTGGTTCAGTGGGACAGGTTACCAACATCAATTTGGGGTTAGATGACCTTGATCTACATTTTAATTTCTTATTTCAAATAGTATACCATTCAAAGGAAAAATGACAGCTTAGACTTCAGCCAAATTTAATCATATAACTGAGTGTTTTCAATGACGCTTTTCTCTACCACCACAGACCTGCCCTCGCCTATCCTCTGTCTGGCTTTGCTTGTTAACCGCAAAATGCAATTTTCTTCTCAGACTGCCATGAGCCTGTCCTCCAGCCGTTTCACACACGGGGGACCCTGACATGGCTAGGACTTTTGCTTCATCCCCCACCTTTGAACGCATCACGGAGATGAGCTGAAATGGAGACAGCGATGGCTAGTTCTGACCAGAAGAGGGCACTTTCATTGGGTGGTGCTGGGAGGAGGAGAGAATTTATTAGTACCTATGAAGCCTTTCTCCCCAGTGTGTTTGATCTTCCAGGATATCCTCCACTGGACTCTGTGGACGTCCCCAGTGTGCTCTCAGCTGGTGGATGCCGCGCAGGTGGCCACCAGGGAGAAGGCAGACGCAGGAAAGCCTCACAGTGGACTGAGCTGCACAGCCTGGCTGAGTGTGCTGGTCCACTAGTTACAGAAAACTAACACACTACTGATAATTTTTAAAGTTCCGTAGTGAATATGTCGAAGATAAATGTGGGGTTCTGCATTCCAGGGTGATTCGTCTTCTGGAAGTTGATAATCAGGCAGTAAACACAGAGGTCTTCCAAGGCACGAGGCCACGTGGAGGGAGCAGGAGGTGGCTCCTTTGGTAGCCTCCTGCTCCGACGGTGACTTTCTCGTGTGGAGAGAAGTGTTTTCATGAATGTGGACCCCAGGCAGGGGTGGTACCCACTGCGCATTCCACCAGACGCTCGGGGCAACTGTTCCAAAGCTGATAACGTTGCACTCGATTCCCCTGTGCGCTGACCTCATGGGCAATGCTGGCCTTCCAATTTGTTTTTAGAAAGTAACTCCAGGACTTCAAAGTATTACTTACTTGTTTATAAAAAGTTTTCATAGAACGTGAAATACAAATAAAATGATTAAAAAGCAGCTTTACATCTAGCTAAGCTATTGAGGGAACACTGGGCGGGTATTTGGTGAGAGAATAAGAAGTAAATAAATGATAAATGAAATACATTTACTAGAAGTGAAGAATTCAAATGTCAGTTAAATAACCACAGCATTATTATTTTCAGGTAATAGAATCTGGATAGCTTTCAACCTAAGTACTGAGGGGGTAACGTCCTTTCAGCGCATGAGGGATGCCTTCCTCAGTGCTCCATCTTGGATCTACAGACCTCCTCCCGTCTTGCTCCTCTGATCCAGTGGGAATGCTCACCGCAGGTACGCGAGCAAGCAGACTTCTTGCCTGCTCTGCCCTCAGCTTACATGCCATTTCCACAGGTGCCTCCCCGGCCAACCTTCTCCGGCAGAGCCTCCCCCCGACGGCCAGAGGTGCAGCCCACTCTGTTCGGCATGGACACCAGAACTCATTTCTGTGTTTCCCCCGGAACAGCAAGGTTCACTGGGAGGCAACCATGTCGACTTTTTCTCCACTGCATGTCAAGTTTTTACTGAGGGCCTAGATGTAGTGCGCACTGTACAAAAATTTGCAGAACAATTAAATTAAATGTGTAGGAGAAAGTATCTACACTTGAGTGCAAAGTAGGCTGAGGAGTAGAGGGTAGTTGAAAGTAGGGAAAGATTTGCCCCAAAATAGTCATTTTCTTCCATTCTCAGTCAGGCGGAATTCCAGCTACTCTACTTCCAAGATAACGAAGGAAATTTCTATTCCAACAGGAATAAAATTCAGTCATATTCCACTTATTAATCAAAAACACGACCACGGTTTCTGAGTTCAGTAATTCTGCAACTTACAACCTCTTTGCATTACATGCTACATAAACTGCATCATGTCAGCGGATCAATCTGATGGGCTTTGATTCTTTTTTCATTCTTCCCAAGCAGCTGCAATTTTTAGAACAGCCTGGCATGTGTGTGACAAATTAAAAGACGCCTGGTGATAACCAACATTATCAAAGCTAAGCAAATAGAACATGGAAACGGATAAACATCACTGCTAATGTTCTGACGAGCTTGTGGCCTGCCCTCTGACTTTCTCTTCCGACCCCCTGGTGCTCTGCAGCTCCTCTCTCTGGCCAGTCCCTGCTGGGGAAGTCAGCTCTCCACCCCGAACCCTCTGATCCACACTTTCTAAGAGGTTGTATTTTGGTCCCACGGTGTTAAATACACAGACATGTGTTTGATTGTCACATTTATCTCTCTCCCCTAGATTCTTCAAACCTCCGGGCTCAACTTCTGAGTCATTCAGAATTTCCACTTGTATGTCTAATAGGAATCACAGTCTTTAAAAAAAGTTTCTTCTGTAGTAGCACAGAGAACAATGTTTAATATCTTGTAATAATCTTTAGTGAAAAAGGAATATGAAAATGAATATATGTACCCACATGCATGACTGGGACATTGTGCTGTACACCAGAAACTGACATGTTGTAACTGACTGTAATTCAATAAAAGTTTTTAAAAATAGGAATCACAATCTTTTTATGTCCAAAATGCTTCAGACTGCCCCCAGACTTATTCCCTATCGCAGTGAATGGTAACCCCACATGCCCAGTGTTCAAGCCAAAAATTAAAGTCAAGTATTTTATTCATCCCTTCTGTAACCTCCATGTCCTATTTACCAGCAACTGCCATCAGTAGCAAGTCCAGATCTATCTTGAATCTGATCACTTCCCTCCATCTCCACTGCATGGTGTGAGTTGAGTGCCCTTCGTCATCTGGTTTGGGAATGGCCTCTCCCAGCCCCACAATTACTCCCAGAGCTCACAGGGATTGAACACCTGAGCTAGATCCTGCTCTCCACAGCTCAAAGCTAATACAGAGTAGGTGTCAATGTGTTATTTATGGGACGTTGGCTACCTGATTGAAAGAAGAGCTAATGGACAACTAGTTTAGAGGCATGGTTCTGGACTCTGGCTTGTCTCCAGATTTAGACATTTTACTTTAGTAGAACTCGATGGTGATTCTAATACAATAAACTTGAGTTGTTTGACAGATAAAGTACTAAGAGAGTAGAATCAATGATTCAATGTTTAAGAAACACTTTTTACTCATTCTGTACTTTCAGCATTTATATGGAGCATTTATACTGTATATAAATATATAATTGTCCGGTGCTGGGAAGTGCCAGCTCTGGACCCAGGCTGACACCACTTCGGCTGCAGGTAAGATCTGGCCCCAACCTATTTTTGTAAATAAGCTTTGTTGAAACACAGCATCACACCTTTGTTTACATATTGTCTATTTGTAATAATGGCAGAGTAGTTGCAAGAGAGACCATGTGGCCCCCAAAACCTAAACTATTGACTGCTCTGCCCTTTACAGCAGAATTCTACTTGGGAGAGAAACAGGGCAGTGTGAGGAGGAGGGGAAGAGAATGTGGGAGGAGGCCATGGCAGGACAGCAATATGCAGGGTGACTGGAAGAACCTTTAGGACAAGGAAACCTAGCAGGCCCTGAAAAAAAATGACATCACAGACCTTGCACTTGCAGAAGAAGATTCTCCAAGCAGAGCAGGAAGTGAGTACAGAGCCCCCGCACAGCAGAGAGCTTGGGGTGCTGAGGAAACAGGAAGGATGTTAGGGTTCCTGGGGCTGCAGGACTGGAGAGGAGCAGAAAGAGATGAGGGCAGGAAGAAAGTGCAAATAACTGCACAGTGCACAGACGGTTAACCTTGACCTGGACTCCGGGGTCTCCCCAAGCAGAGTCTGCAAGTCAGGAGGCAGGAAGACTCCCCGCCGCCTGTCAGACATCAAAGAGAAACCTTCCAAACCACAGCCCCTGAAGAGGGGTGGCTGCCCCTCCTGGCCCCCCTGGAGCTTGTCACACGGCTCTGGCCGGCGTTTGCTGCCCTCAGTGACAAGTGGCCCTGGCTTCTACGGCATATGAGACAACTTCTGTTATTTCCACAGACCTACACCTTAGATGGGTTAAGCCATCGTACTATCGTTTGTTTTAATTTTAAGAGGTACTCAACATGAATAAGATTATTTCTCCATTCTGGATTCACCAGTTATACATATAAAATCAGTTTGTAATTATTTCTCATTAATTATTTCACAGACAAGATGGATTTTTTTTTTCAAATCCGTCATTGTGCATTACATATTACAAAGATGAAAAAGAATGACAAGATGAGATCCAGGTACTAGACGCTACCTACATAGTGACATTTATTCTGTCCGTGTGTCTACCCACCTGCCCACCTACCGTCTGCCATCCATCCATCCATCTATCCATCTGTCCTTATACTGTACTACCCATCACTCTGTATAATTTAAATGCTTCTTTCTACTCTGTGCTTGAACTCTGCTGTTACTCACAGGAAAAGTTACTTCTTATAATTTTTTGACAAAATGATTATTCATAAGTGCTCATTGTTCCCATCTTTTTTTATAGCCGCAAACATCAATTTAATTCATTCTAAATGAATCTGCTATTAACATCTGCATAAATATTCCATGAATTATTCTGGGCTGCTTATAATGTGAATGTTACTGTCACAGTAGCAGTCTTCCTGTTTATCCAAAAGCTTTAGCCAAGCCAAAAATCGACTGCCTGCAATTTGCTATGCAAATATATTTCCTGGGTCAGATTGAAGGCTTCACATAATTGCATTGATGAATAACTGATGAAGAAGAATTATATAAACAGGCTCCTATAAAGTTCTCTAATAATTGCATTGCCTAAAAATTTGGGGGGAAGTAAAGAGATGATAGAAAATGACTAATCTTAGTTTTTTCATGTTTGTACAGAAAGCACAAGGTCAGCTTGAAATTAACCTTTCTCAGGACATTTGAAAATTCAGTAATTGATTTACGATCACTGTTTCTCAGAAAATTCCGGATCAGCATCTACCAAAGCAGTGGGCTCTTGAGGATTTCCAAATACCCTGCATTGTTTAGCAGCCACTTTTGATGGCGATAAGAGCACATTTTTGCCATATGAGCTGTTCCCAAATACAGACAACATTACCCAAAGCCAAAGAAAGCCTCAAAAGCATCTGTTGAACTGCGGTTGCTAAAATAATTAATGAGATCATTTTGATAAACTAATTGATTAATTAGATTTAAAAATAACTACCACAGTGGAAACTCTTCCAGAAAACAGAGTAAGAATCTCTGTAAAGCTATTCCTTCATAAAAAGAAGAACATTGGCAAAAACTATCAAACTTACCCTTTTTAGAACTCTGGAAATTAACCACAGCCTTGCAACAACCCAGGAAGGGGTGATCCAGACAAATTCTGGGAGCTCAGTAAGAACCAAACTTTGTGGTGTTGTACCTCACTTCCATCTCCCTGCGGTGGCTTTGAAAACCAAAAGCTTCTTGAGCAAAGTGACCAGAAAAACCAGAAGCCACAGAAAGGTCAGAATAGGTAGGGAGTTCCTCAGTGAGTCTTAGATGCACAGAATTTTCACTGTTAATCCTGCTAGGCAGTGTTGTTGAATAAATAATGGCCCCTCAAGATGCCCGTATCCTAATTTGCCAGAAGAGGGCAAGGTGGCTGTACAGATATGATGAAGAGTCTTGAGAGGATAGTTTAGGATGCCACCATCCCAGCAGTGGGATGCTGGGCTCCCCTCCCCTCATGAACACATCAAAACTGCAACTACATAGAGTAACTCTCGCTGACATCAACCCGGGGACTAGCAGAACAGCTGCTCTACAACCAAGGCGGTGAAGAATGCTCCACACAGAGCCTGGGAGGGAGGGAGGCATAACCAGGTCAGGAACAGCACCTCTAGTGGGAGACGCAGAAGAGGAGGCGGCTGTCACAGGCTCAGGGATCCTCCCTGGGGAACAAAGGATTTGGACCACATTTTAAGCACCTCAGCCCTGGAATTGGACACCAGGAGGGTGAGTCCCATTAACTGATTTGAAACCAGTGGCACTCAGTAGCAGGCTGTAGGAAACTGAGACTGCTCTTGAAAAGCACCAGCACAGACTTGCTCATTCCCAGAAACAGCACAAAGGCATCACATTGAAAACTGCCTGGGGCTCCTGCCAGTTTGGCAGACCTGCCCAGTGCGCCCCCAGCCTGCACCAGGCTCCTGCTACAGCCTCTCTGGCTCTGATGCTTCTCCCCACTAAGGCAGAGGCTACCATTGCCAATGAGAAGGTGCACTCTTAGACGGAACAGAGCCATCTCTGACCTTGGCCCTGCCTTTCGCCAGGGGGTGGAGGTGGCCACAGTGCCAGCTTGCATGTCCCTGCAAACATTCCAGAGGGAGCAAGGTTAATATCAGGATGGAGACTGCCATTGCCTGAGCACACATCCCTGGGCACACTGGGGCGGGGGAGGCCAACTCAGTGTTGTGTCAGCAACCCACATGGCCCAACCCAGTACCTAGCCAAGGAGTGCACACTGGGGAAAAAGTGAAACCATCACAGAAATGCAGCCCCAAACTTTTAGGCTCCAGCCATGTCTCAAACCAAGGCAGAGACTGCCAGCATACCTAGGAGAAACCAGCTCCCTCAGGGCTCCTGCACCAGCCCCCTGGGCCCTGCCCCAACCACTGAGCACAGGAGAAACTCAGCTCACACTTGGCTACGGCTCTGGCCCCTCCAGATCCAGCCCCACCTCCTACCAAGATGGCGGTTGCCAGCACACCCTGGGGGAGGATGTGACCCGTGCTCACTTCAGATCCAGCTCTCCCACCAAAGCAACTGGGCAAACACAGACTGTGCAGGGACACTCCCACACAAGGACACATCTTAAAGACTAGGTTAGGTAACTGTTTCACTTAATTTCATACAGAGAGACAAAGTTAAATAAAATGAGAAGACAGGCAAATATATTTCAAATGAAAGAATAAAAAACAGACAAAATCCTAATGAAACAGAAATAATGTATGTGACAAAAAATTCACAGCAATAGTAATAATAATACTAATTTAATAGGAAAAAAGGATAAAGAAGCATGGTAAATTTTTTTTACAAGTAACTAGAAAATATGAAAAAAGAACCAGTCAGAGCTAAACAATACAGTGACTGAAATGAAAAATACACCAGAGGAAACTAACAGAAAATCAGGTGATACAGGAGAATGCATACGATCTGGAAAACAGAATAATGGAACTCACCCAATCAGAACAGCAAAAGGAAACACAATTTTTAAAATGAGGATCGTTTAAGAGACCTATGGGACAACATCAGGCTTAGTACATTTACATTATGAAGGAGAAGACAGAGAGAAATGGGGTAGAAAGTGAATTTGATGAAATTATGGCTGAAAACTCCCCAAACCTGAAGAAGGAAACAGATACCCAGATATAGAAAGCCTAGAGAGTCCCAAACAAGATGAACCAAAAGAGACTCACACCAAGATATATTGTAGTTAAAATGACACAAACTAAAGACAGAATTCTAAAGGTAGCAAGAGAAAAACAAAGTTACATACAAGGAAATCCCTGCTAAGACTAACAGCTCATTTTTCTGCAGAGACTCTGCAGGCCAGAAGGGAGTGGCAGGATATATTCAAAATGCTGAAGGCAAAGTCCTACAACCTAGGGTACTCTACTGAGCAAGGTTGTCATTCAGAATTGAAAAGGAGATAAAGAGCCGCTCAGACAGGCAAAAACTAAGAGTTCGTTAATACTAAACCAACCTTACCATAAGTGTTAGAGGGTTTTCTTCAGCTGAAAAAGAAAAGGCCACAACAAGAAATAAGAAATTATGGGAAGGGAAAATCCAACTGGTAAAGGCAAATATATAGGAAAGGCTGTGGATCAATCATTTAAATAAGTGAGTTAAAGCTTAATAAAAAGAGTAAATTTTAAAAATTAAAGCAATTATAACTACACTGAACAGTTAAGGGACAGACATGAAGATGTAAAATATGACATCAAAAATACACAACGTGGTGGGGACGACAGAAGGTCAAGTGCTTGGAATGTGTTTGAACTTAAACAACTATCAGTTTAAAACAAGGAGATATAATTACAGTTCAACAAATATCAACCCCATGGGAACCACAAATCAAAAACCTACAACAGATACACACAAACTGGAAAGAAACATACAGTAAAGAAAATCATTGAACAACAAGGGAAGAGTCTAAAAGAAGAAGAAAAAAGCAGAACTACTACAAAACAACCAGAAAACAAATGACAGCATGGCAGCAATACCCATATACGCCTACAGCAATCACTTTATATGTCAACAAACTGACTGCTCCAGCCTAAAGGCATAGAGCAGCTGGTTGGATTTAAAAAAACAAGAACAAGACATGCTGCCTACAACAGATTCGCTTCAGAGCTAAAGACACACACGGACTAAGTTAAGGTATGGAAAAAGATATTCTTTAAAAATGAAAATGAAAATAAAGCTGTGGTAGCAATATCATATCAAAATAGACTTTAAAACAAAGTCTATAATAAAAGACAAAGAAGGGCCTTATTTAAAGACAAAATGATCAAAACAAAAAGAGGATATAACATTTGTAAACGTATATGTACCTCATATAGGACAACCTAAATATATAAAATAAACATTAATATACATAAAGGAAGAAACTGATAATAATACAGTAATAGTAGGGGATGTTAGCACCCTAATTACATCAACGGACAAATCATCTACTCAGAAAATAA
Source organism: Camelus ferus (assembly GCF_009834535.1). NCBI lineage: Eukaryota > Metazoa > Chordata > Mammalia > Artiodactyla > Camelidae > Camelus > Camelus ferus. Next base: position 26,691,531 of record NC_045722.1, on the reverse strand, counting down.
GGAAACGGTGACTTTAAATGCCATGGTAGACCACTTGGACTTTATAGATATCTATAGGACATTCCATCCAAAATCAGCAGAATGCACATTTTCAAGTGCACACGGAACATTCTCCAGGATAGACCACATACTAGACCACAAAAAAGTCTCAACATTTTTAAAAGGACAGAAATTATAGCAAGCATCTTTTTTTCCCACAATGATATGACATTAGAAATCAACTACAGGAAGAAAAAGATGGAAAAATACAAACACATGGAGACTAAATAGCATGCTACTTTTTAAAAAAAATGAGTCAAAGAGAAATCAAAGAGAAAATCAGAAAATATCTTCATACAAATGATAATAAAAATATAACTTCCCCAAAAAGAAATAAAAACCAAAATAAACAAATGAGACCTAATTAAACTTAAAATCTTTTGCACACTAAAGAAAACTATCAACAAAACAAAAAGAGAACATATATAATGGGAGAACGTATTTGCAAATAGTATGACCAATAAGAGGTTAACATCCAAAATATATAAACAATTCATACAATTTAATCTCAAAAAAATTTTTTAAATGGGCAGAAGGCCTAAATAGACAATTTTCCAAAGACAGACAGATGGCCAACAGGCACACGAAAAGGCGCTCAACTTTGCTAATTATTAGAAAATTGCAAATCAAAACCACAATGAGGTGTCACCTCACACCCGTTAGAATGGCTATCATCAAAAAGACCACAAATAACAAATATTGGGGAGGATGAGGAGAAAAGGGAACCTTTTGTACACTGTTGGTGAGAATATAACTTGGCGTAGCCACTATGGAAAACAGTGCGGATGAGCATCAAAAAACTAAAAATAGAACAACCTGATGATCTAGCAATTTCATTATTCAGTATATATCCAAAGAAAATGAAAACACTAATTCTAAAAGATACCTGCATCCCAAGGTTTATAGAGGTGTTATGTATAATAAACAAGGTATGGAAGCAGCCTAAGTGTCCGTTAACAGATGAGTGAATAAGGTAATTACGACACACACATGCACGCGCGCACACACACACACACAATGGAATACTACTCAATCATGAAAAAGAATGAAACTCCGCTATTAGTAACAATGTGAATAGATCTAGAGAGTATTATGCTAAGTGAAGTAAGTCAGACAGAGAAAGATATATACTGAATGATATCACTTACATGTGGAGGCTAAAAAAGCAAGCAAATAATTGTGTAAAGCAGAAACAGACACGGACTCACAGATACAGAGAACAAACTAGTGGTTACCAGTGGGAAGAAGGAAGCGGGGTGGGGCAAGACAGGTGTATGGGATTAAGAGATACAAACCACTATGTGTAAAATAACTAAGCAACAAGGATATATTGTTCAGCACAGGGAACATAGTCATACTTTGTAATAACTTTAAATGGAGTACAGTCCATTAAAATCTTGAATCACTACATTGTACACCTGAAATTAATATAATATTGTAGATCAACTATACTTCAATCAATCGATGAAAATAATACAAACATTAGTATGCACTTCTGTTGGCAGGCCTTTGTGAAGCTTTTTACATTCTGTTTTTGTTTCAACTATATCACAGCCCCATGAAGAAGGTTAATTTAATTACCTTCATTGTAGAAATGAAGAAGCAGGCTCAGAAGAGTGAAATAATCTGACGACATGGGGAAGGCAGCACCTAACACGTATTGATGGCAAACTCTTGATCATCACACTGCCTTTTGCTAATCCCGTTAAACTTTAGGTCTGTTATTTGCAAAATGGATTGGAAAATACATGCTTCAAGTTGGCTATGTAAATATCCAGCAAAGCTGTACATAGAGTTCTTCAAGCTGGATAAATTAAGATGACGCACTTAAAATAGCAGCACACTATTGAAGGATGGTAATGCCACCGCTGTGAACACAATTTTAAAACTGTATTGTGGTACAACAGCATCAAAAAGCCTACGTGGAAGAGTTTATTTAGTGTCACATGTTTGGATCATTTCTCAGAAGAGCGAGTATTGAAATAATAGAATTGTGTTTCCTCTGCTGGTGGAGCCCAGACGTCAGCCTTCTGGTTGTCAGAGTTTCCCAGAGAACGTGGTGCCTCTAACTGCCAGTGTGACAGGCCCGACTGCAGACAGCCCTGGGAAGCTTCCACAGCAAAAGCACATGGCCAGGACAAGCCACGCCCAGAGAAGCAGCAGCGGGAGTCTCCAGGGTGGCTTTCTTCTGCTGTCTTTTCAAGACGAAAATACAGGGCATACTTGCGTTTGGCATCTCGAGATCCTTGCTTGGGTCCTGAACCACTGCTTCTCTACCGTGGTGAAACGTGTCTGTTCCCTCCTCACGCCCATTTGTATGAGCCAACCAAGCTCATCACAATGATTAGGTGTGCAAGGTCGAAGGGGATGGTTTTTCTCTCTTATTTTTTCCAACCCTTATCTTCAATGGTCAGCTATTGCCTTTTTGGGGGAAGGATGTATTTGGTGATGGTTTCTTCATCTTTGACCATAGGTCACATGTCCCTAGTTCTTTGCAGAAATTCTAAAGTCTTTACTCTGGGAGAGGAGCCTTCAGGTTTATCTGAGTATTTGCATTCAGTATGCAAATTGCTACAAACGCAGTCCATGTTAAAGGGTGGTTAGTTTATAACCTGCTCCGCCGCCGTGGTCGCCAGACCGAGAGTCTGCTTAGCACAGATCTATTGCATCTTCATTGTTCGGCCAAGTTCATTTGAAGAAGCGAGCTACTTTCTTATAAGCTGAGCAAATCAAAATTTCAAATGCTGATTAAAGGAAGAAACTTGAGAAGAGAGTATATCTACTCTGTTACAAGTAGTCTCTTCCAGGCCTGAATTTTCACACCAGCCGTGTAACCACAATGCATTCCTCAATGGGAGAGGGATAAAAAGACAAGGTCCTTTTAAAAATCTCACAATGCACTGACTCAGGAACGAATTTAAAATTGCTTAGACAATAATGAATAGATTTTAGGCTTTATGAAACTATAAAATACGATGGTCACCACGACCCCACTCACTCTAACACCAGCTGAAGGTTTGGGAGTCCCCAAGACCACCTCAAGCTCAGCTCCTGAAGACGGATGTGCACCTTGTCCATCACTGGGGCCTGAGTTTCAGCTGCCACGCAGCAGGGTGTGTCCAGCCCTAAGTAACAGCCCAAACCCCCACCTTCACACGGGCTTCCCTGAGAAGAGGTTTTACCTACACCCCGGATGCGGGCTTCTGTGTGGCCCAGGAGGGAGAAGGACCAGGAAGACCCTGCACGTGACAATTCTGGACTCCACAGATGCTACCTGCTTCCCTGTTTCTCTTACTCTGTTCCCTTTTGCTGTAACCTTAGCCATGAGGATAAATAAACCTACTTTTTCATCTTGTGTGTGTTTGGAGTGAAGCACAAACCAAAACAGGATTAAACATATGCATGGTCTTCTCTTTAGAAGCCACTGATTTCTTCACATTGTTGATTCAAAAGAGAGATGATAGAACCAAAAAAGTCCACTGAGCAAACGCAACGCAGGAAGGTAAGCATTTCGGTGTCCTTAGAACACTCAATATTGTGGATCTTTGGCAGCTTGCATGGACGCCTGGCTCTCCTGGAGAAAACCGCTGGGGGTGAAACTTCTGACAAATGTTCTCTTCCAGCATGTTTTTGCGTGATGGAAACAGATGGGAGGAGACAATCAAGTGATTAGAAATAGTCACTGCTCCATTTTTCCTCCTTGGGAGTTGCTCCTCAATCCTCAAAGCTAATTTAATGTGCTGGGTTTCTTTCTTACAAAAACAGAGACTCGAGACATTCTGTTTGGTGCTGGCAGGCAACTCCATCAAAATGGGCAGCACCCCTCCACCTGTCCCCTGGGGGGCCAGCCCCAGACAGGCAGCCACGGCAGGCAGCGTGCGCCTTTCTGGAGGGGCTCACAAGGCTGCTGGGATGCAGACGTTTCTTTGCCACATTATATTTATAATGAAATTTTTTTTGAACTTGAAGTAGGAGAAAAAGAGGTACCTCAGCTTGTCTGAATGAGCAAAGAGCACACATAAATAAGGAGGGGACACGCAAGGCCCCCCTGCACACCCATTTACTGCACACGACTTTCCTCTTGTAAGTATTTTTGGGCGCTACTTTTAATAACACATTTTCTTCCTTTTTTTTTTTCTGTCTTTTTAAAATAGATTTATCTTACTTTTAACTTTAAAAAAAATCCTGTCTTTTCACTTTACATGAGTAATCTCACTGCAAAGCTATTCAGAGGAAGACTGCAGAGAGATTTGAGAGGAATCGTCCAGCAGAGAAGAGACTTACAGGGACGCGTCCGCCGTCTGCAGCAGCGCGCTGCAGAAGTGTATTGTCATTTCTTTTTTGAAAATGAAAGTCTTCGATGTCAGAAGACCACACTTGATATTCTTGGCTGTCTTGGCTGTTATATCCAGAATGGTAACACCTCGATGTGTAAGTTAACTGGAAAATAAATTATTTTCAAGAATTACTTTTAAATCAAACACTTAAAAGTGCATGACTCTTGGGGTGTTTTCAAAACATCAAGGGAACTTTGTTCTTCCCAGGAAGTCTCTCCTACAAAGTTCTGTCAGAAAGTTTCCAATCTTTTTGTCAGAAACGCAACTTATGTTGCAATTCTAAACACCAGTGATGAAAGCCCCTCTTTCGTCAGGCAGGTGTGATATGGGAACTGAATCTGATGACTATCTCTTCTTACCCTGAAGCTGTACTTTCCCAGTTAGTGCAAATAAGACTGGAAACAGCCTTGTGCAAATGGACTAGACAGAGGTGCCCACGTACAATTTATCATTTGGCTACACAGGACTTACTGAAAGTCTAAATAACTCTCCTTGTTCTGCTACCTTGCTTACAAGGACGCACCTGGGAGCCCCGTCCCTTGGTGATGGTGGTCAGTTACGCCCCGTTACAGGTGCAGGTAAAACTCGGGGCCAGTTGCAGAGACTAAGTTGAATCATTTATTCCTTAGTGTTCACCAGTCGAAGAGATGAAGAATGTAACAGGGGAACTGAGAAAGCCTGGAGGAAATCAGGTACAGACAGAGAAACCAAAGGTAGAAGCAGCCAAGGTCGACAGACATGAAGAGAAATGGATGCAAAAGCTCAGGGGGAGCTGTGGTGCGAGGCTGCAGGACGTAAGGGCGCGTCAAGCACCAGGACCACAGAGGCCAAGGAGAAGGCATGCAGGGCGCTGTCAGCCCACAGGTGGGAGGTGCGGATGCTGCCAACGCAGCTCGCCTCTGGGCAAGAGGCAAATCGGCCTGGGGTTAATTGAGCTGTTCTTCACTTCCACCAAGGAAGGCTAGCCACACCGAAGTGCTGGTAAAAAGAAATTAATGACAACATAATGAGAGGTGTGTTCCTTATGAGGGGTGAAGTATACGTGTGTTCAGAAACTGAACTGTGTGTGTAACATTCGTGTCCATAGGAACACGTGTGTCTCATGCAACAGCCCGCTGGGCCCGGGCTGGAGCCTGGCTTCTGGACACAGGTCCTGAGTCGTCGTGGTGGCCCTTCCCTGGGCACTGGCGTCCGTCTGTGCCTGCTTCCTGCTGGCTCCGACTGGAATGGTCAGGTGATTTTTAAAACATTAAATTAAGTTTAGTTCAAAGATTGCTGCATTTTGTGCCATGATTGTTTTGGAGTTTTTTTTCTTCTAGAAAAATGTATTTTAGGTCAAAACTGTGTTTTTGGGTAATTATTTTATTAGTAATGAAAAAAATTTTCATTTGTGTGTTTATTCAATTATTCATTAAGGTATTCCTCCTCAGAAAGCTTACCAGGGGGTCCAGGACTGTTTGGGGCCCACTCTGGTGTGAGGCTGAAGGCCTTCCAGCAGGGACCATCAGACTGTACCTGGTGGCACAGAGGTGGCGCTGCCACATGGGCCGGGGGGCGTGGCCAGAGGGCTGGAGTGGAAGCTGGCTGCATCCACAGCCTCCCGAGTCAGGGCATTCCTCTCGGCAGGGAGGCGTTCACTGCAGCCTTCCTGCTCCCAGGTCACTCCCTCTTTCTCACTGTGGATGCGCAAGCCCTGGGGCAGGTGTCGAAGGCCTGTTTCATGAGGTCCGTGTGTCTTCTTCCTGGAAAACGGCTGCCTTTTGCACTCTGCCTCTTGGTGTGATGTTGGTTCTCAAGAGGTCGCCACTTCCCCTCACTAAATCAGAGCATGCCTGTGAGCAACAGCTCCAACTTCCAGCTCCGCCCATGGGGCGTGGAAGTGCCTCACACTGAAGCAGGGATGGGCTCAGAGGGCCCCTGACCTCCAGGTCTTCCCCCTACACATCCCTCCAGGAGGCACTGCCTCCCTCCCTCCACTTGTGCTGTGAGTGTGCAACTCCTTGTAGCAAAGAAAGTTACTTTTGCTCACAATCACCATCTTCAGTTGGAACCAACCGCATCATCTTAGGCTAGAAGTACCACAGTGTTGTTTCCTGCGCTGAGCCTCCTCCCCTGCTGTCAAGGGCCTTGACCAGTCTTGCCTTCTGACTTCAGGCACAGCTGGGGATACTGAAGGCTAGGGGCCAGCCCCGGGCTTCACTCTGCCACTGCTTCCTCGAGGCATGGTCTTTACTACCCCATTCTGCACGAGAGTCAGAGAAGTGAGGGCAGAGGCAGGGTTTGAACTCACATCAGCCAAGTGTCAAAGCCCTTGTCGCTGCTGGCCTCCGCAGCACTGGGACCTACACGTGCAAGTCATAGTGTGCCAGCACCTCTGGCAGAGGGGTGGGACGGGCATAAGGGAGGAAGGGAAGCATCGTGCCTGGAAGAAGGGAGGTGTGGCAGCATGAGAAGGGTGAAAGGCTTCCCCAGGAACTGTGAACAGTGGGCGCCAGCACAAGTTTTTCTCCCCAACTACTTAAAGCCTTTCTCTGCAGAAGAATCACCTCTAGCTAATGATGCTACTGTCACAGCACAGCATCCCTAACAGCGTTCCCAGAGGAAAGGGTGGGGGCAGTGGTTTGCAGTCCATGAACAGAAAGGGGGCAAAGAACATTCCTTGTGGAGAGAAAAATGACCTGCAAAGCCAAGGAAGCAAGATGCATCCACCCGGACCAGCCAGACTGCGAGGAGCAGTGAGGATGGAGGCGGCCCACTGGGGAGAAGGGAGGGTGCTCCACTCGTGTGCTGAGACGTGAAGACCTTTCACACTCACCAGAGAATCGAATCCTCTCCAAAGCCCCACCGGAACTTAAGTAACCCAAGTCCGCAGGCAAGAACTGGCGCTCCAGGGACCTAAGGAACCAGCCCAGGAGCAGGCACCCAGGACGTGGGGACACAGGTGAGGACAGTGGTTTTAACTGTGCCCATTGTTTGTCAAGCTTGTGCCGGGCCCGCCAGCCACACGGCTTCAGTGACAGGCTACAGGGAGCCTGACGGAGAGGGAACCTCTGCTGAGTCATAGGACCCACGTCCTGTGAAGACAAAGAAGTCGAAGGAAAAACACTTGGGGCAGGACTCTTGTTAATGAGAGGACAGACACAGAGGCCCCATTGGAGAGAGTGGCATTGTCCCTGGTGAGCAAGGGCCCAAGGGAAGCACAGGCTGCGGTGGAGGACAGAAATGGACAAGGAAGGAAGAGATGGCCCAGGAATAAGATTGTCGATATTTATGATAAAAGAAATGTGAATGTATAAAAGCAGGAGAGAAGGGCGTAACCTTATGAAGGCCAGTGAGCCTGTGGAACTGAAGGGCTGCGTGATGGGAGGTGATGCGGGAGGAGAGGAGGAAGTGACTTTTAGCGATGGAAGAGCCTGCTCCCTCACAGAACCCTCCACGCAGCCCACGCACTGGAGAGAGAGAAACATCGGGGAGAGAAGGAGTGGACTTGGGAGCCGCCGGCCAACTGCAGATCACTGGGAATGTGTGGTAGTGGTGCTGACTGCTTGCAGAGGGCTGGATGCCTCCTGAAGGAGGAGAAAGGCAGCGAAGGATAGGTCCAGATTTCTCAGTTTTAGGACTTTAGCAGCATCCCTGGCCTCCACCCACTAGATGTGAGCAGCACGCCGTCCCAGTAGTGACAATCAAAAACACCTAAAAGCATTTCCAAATGTCCTCTAGGGGAGTGAGGCTGCCTCCAGGTGAGAACCAGTGCTGCAGAGAATTCCATTAAACGGCCGAGCTAGAATTCTATTAAACAATCACTTAGCTTGAATTTTCTTAAATAAGCACAATGAAGTCATTTCCAATATTCATCCGCATGCTTCCTGGTATTTAGATAAATTCCCAGAAGAGGAATTGCTGTTAGTTTTAAAACAGACACCTATTTCCAAAGAGCAAGGAGGGAAGAGTTCTGTGCGGAGGATGCCAAGCACCTGGAGAGCACAAGGCAGAGACATGACTTGAAAGCAAAGGAATCTGAGCTCAGGAATGATTGGTGCCCCTGCGGACAGCAGGTGCTCAAAGTCCTCGGGGTGGGACGTCACTGCTTAGCAGAGCAAGTCTCTGTGCTGCCGACAGCTCCAGACAAGGAGCGCGATGGGCGGCAAGTCGAGGGATGCAAGGTGCTAACTGGGTGAAAAGAAAACTTCACTGCCTCAGCAGCGCATCCTCTCCAGTCCCCAGATTCCTCTGAACTTCTCGTGTCTAAATGTTTGGTTTGTTTAAGACACGTGACCTAGTCCTGTCCCTCAAAGCATTCCTGTAGCGGGGCCTGGGCCTCTTCCAGAATTGAAAGGAGCCTTTCTTCAGATGACACTCCTTCCAGGCTGTTCAAAAACCCACTTCTCACTAGAATGAAGGGTGGGCTGTCCACAGGTGCGTGCGAGGGCACTGAACTATGGCAGAAACGATTAAGCAGGTATCAAGGAACAGCCAGGGATAAAGACGTGACGAGCGCCTAGGGAAGCTCATGGACAAGAGGAGGACATGAACTTACCCCCAAGGGTAGAGAAGACACAGAAACAAATACTTATCTCATTTACTGTAAACAATTAGCACACATACTTATTCTATAAACTTTAAGCTGCTTGAAGATAAAAAAGTTGGTTCAGCATAGGCTACACAGTATTTGAATCACTGATTTCCACTAAGAGCCAAACAGTCCTTCACAGTTGAAGATAAGAAAGATGAAGAGCGTCCGTATTTCTGAGGGAATTCACCTTGCACATTTTATCCGTGTTAATTTAATCTCCTGTAATCAATCAGACACCAGAAAAGATGCCTGGTAGAGGTTTTATTCAGATTAGTCCTTCTAAACGTGGAAATTAACAAAGTGAAAAATATTTGGGAGAAAAATAGAAATATGTAAAAACAGCTGTGGGAGAGGTGGAAAGGGGGCATCTTCAGTTCGGCAGAAGTGCAAAGTGACAGCGCTGGGTGAAGAAACCACTGTATCTGCCAGCCGGCTTCAGCCGCTGGGACTCACGCTCTCTGCTCACTCCGTAAGTCTCTATCTTAAAATCAACCACGACTTAGGCACACTGATATGAATGTGTTTTTTAAGATTAGAACTCAATTAAATATGAAAGCAAACATTAAAATTATCTAGTCAAATGTGATTTAAGCTTTAACTGCAACCTGAAGGACTTTTTTGTGCTACATAAGCACAAGTGACAGCTCACTTCTAATGTTAGCCCACACGTGCTAATTACTTTTTCTTTAAAAAAATTATTTTCCCCTAAAATATGCACCCTCATATTAATTATAAATATCACCATAATATCTCTAAACTGCAGAAGAGTTTGCTGTCCCCTAATTGACTAAATTTTGTCAAGCTCTTCTGCTGTAATTTTTCCCCTTCATTAATAAAACCTTCGAGGTATATGGGATCGACACAAGGTGATACAGCAGGCTTGTTGCAATCAATGACTGTGTTTTAAACATGAATTATTATAAACACAAACCTTCTGAAAGTGTTCATTACTATTCGTAAAACTTTTCTTTCTAAACATTGTTAACATGGGTAAACTATGATTTATAATCTATTTATTGCCTCATTTTCTGTTTGTCCTCAAGGAATTTATGCATCTTTTCACTTTGCTGGTTGCTTTGACTTGAAAGGATTAATGAACAAATTTAGATAAAACATTAAAAATAACTGCAATTAATTATATTCACTTCATTGCAAATTGCAACAAGCAGAAAACAAAGAATAATTACCTTACTGTGAGACTTTTTTTAAAAAAGCAAATAGATCATTTATAACTGGACATGCAAGATTGAATGTAGAGCAATAAATACTGAAGAAAGGAATAGTTTAATTTTTACTTCCTTAAGAGAAGTCAAAATATTTACCTTTTTCTTCGGAGAAATTACTCCTGACACGCACTCTTAGTCCTTAACTGAGCTGGAGCTTGAGGAAAGGTGAGGGCTGGCGCAAACACACAGCACTGTGGAACCTCTGCATTAAGAGCGCTCAATAAACAGCCCATGAAGCCCACTTTCTTCTCTTCCATGTTCAAAGTACACTTGATTCCCCCCTTATTTTTCCCACCAACCTAAGTTCATGAGCTTATTAGTTCATTGATTTCTGTTATATGAATGGATATACATATATAAATGTGTTTTAGTGATTACGGACGCAGCGATACAACACTCTGGATGAATTTCAGAGAATTATGCTGATTGAAAAAAAAGTCAGTTTAAAAAGGTTACATACTGTGTAATACCATGTACATAACCTTGAAATGCCAAAATTACAGAAATAGAGAACAAGTTTGTGGTTGCCAAGGGTTAAGGACAGGAGGGCAGTGAATGCTGCTATAAAAGAGTAACATAAAGGGTCCTGTGAAGATGGAAATGCTCTGTTATCTTGACTGCATCAAAGTCAGTATCTTGGTTTTGGGAATGTACTATATTATTGTGAGATTTTACTATTGGGGGGAATGGGTAAAGGGTACATGAAGACTCTGTATTCTTTCGTACAATTACATGTGAATATATAATTATCTCAAAATAAAAAAGTCTAGTTACAAAATTGTATGACAGAAAAAAATTATGGAGGATATGATTTGCAGACAAAAAATTAGGGAATACAATACTAGCAGACCAGCTGTTATAAATACATTCAAAAAGCTGAAGGAAATCATGCTTAAAATATTAAAGGAAAGTGTGATAAAGATTATTCACTAAATAGAAGTTATCAATAAAGATATGTAAGTATTAAAAAAAAAAGAAAGAGAGAGAGAGAGAAAGAGAGAGCCAAACAGAAATTCTGGATCTGAAAAGTACAAATTGCTATTTAAAAAAAAAATCACTACAGGAGCATTAGAGAAGATTTGAGCTTTCAAAAGAAACAGTGAATTTGATGACAGATCTATTGAGATTATCCAATATGAAGAAGAGAAAGAAAAAAGAAGTAAGAAAAATGAATAGAGCTTCAGAGACATGCGGGATACCATTAAGAATGCCAATATATGCATAATCAGAGTTCCAAAAGTAGAAGAGATTTTTAAAAAGTGGCAGCAAGATTATGTGAAGAAATAATGGCCAAAAACTTCCATAACTTGATGAAAAGTCTTAACTGATACATCCAAGTTCAATGAACTTCAATGAACTTCAAGTTCAATGAACTTCAAGTAAGATAACTAAAGGTCCAAGTATGACAAATTTGAAGAGGTTCACTGCTAGACACATTACTGTCAAGATGGGTGAATGCTGAAGACCAAGAGAGAATCTTGGAAACAGCAAGAAAAGAGCAGCCTATCAGTGTACAAAAGAGCCCAAATAAAATTGTAGCAGACTTCTCATGAGAAACCACGGAGGCCAGAAGGACGTGGATGACTTATGGACAGTACTGAAGGAAAAAGACTGCCAACCAAGAATTCTGTATCCAGCAAAAACATACTTGAAAAAAAAAGAGAAATCAAGACATTTCCAGAGAAACTAAAACTGGGAGAGTATGTCACTAGCAAACATACCTTACAAGAAATAATAAAGGTTGAAATTAAAAGATACTGTAGTAACTCAGATCCACAAAAAGAGATAAATTGTTAGAAGTCGACCAATATAAAATAGTTAACCTGAGTAGTATGTAACTATAACAGAACTTGAATCCATTAATTCTAAAAGAGTCTGGAAAAGAAAGTTATGTCCCTCGTGGCTTTGATGGAGATTTTACCGAATATTAATACCAATTTTACACAATATCTTTCAAAGAAGATATGAGGATGGAACAGTTCCCAGATGATTTTATGAGGTCAATGTCATCTAAATACCAAACCAACAAAAATAGCACAAAATAAAAATACAACCAACGTTCTTATGAAGTAGGATGCAAAATTAATTTTAAAAATAATAGCAAGTTTAATTAGGTCCCATCTATTTATTTTTGCTTTTGTTCCCTTTGCTTTAGGAGATAGATCCAAGAAATATTGCTGCTATTTATATCAAAGTGCGTTCCACCTATGTTTTCCTCTAGGAATTTTATAGTATCCAGTCTTACATTTAGGTCTTTAATCCATTTTGAGGGTTTGTTTTTTTTTTAAATATGGTGTCAGAGAATGTTCTAATTTCAGTCTTTTACATGTAGCTGTTCAGTTTTCCCAGCACCACTGAAACAAATGGGACCGAATTAAACTTAAAAGCTTCTGCAAAGGAAACCATCAACAAAACAAAAAGACAACCTAAAGAAAAGAAGAAGATATTTGCAAATAATGTGATATATAAGGGGTTAATATGCAACACATATAAACAGCTTGTACAACTCAACATCAAAAATAAAACCCAAGTGAAAAATGGGCAGAACTGAACAGATGCTTTTCCAAAGAGGAAAATGCAGACAGCCAACAGGGACAAGAAAAGATGCTCAATATTGCTAATCATCAGGGAAATGCAAATTAAAACCACAATGGGATATTACTTCACACTAGTCAGAATGGCCATCTCATAAAGAATCAAATAACAAATGTTGGCAAGGATGTAGAGAAACAGGAACCCTAGTACACTGTTGGTAGGAATGTAAATTGGTGCAACCACTATGGAAAACATTTGGAGGTTTCTCATCAAAATAAAAATAGAACTACTGTATAACATAGCAATTCCACTCCTGGGTATATATCAGAAAATAACAAAAAAATTACTACTTCAAAAAGATACAGGCACCTCAATGTCCACTGCAACATTATTTACAATAGCTAAGATATGGAATTAACCGAAGTGTCCACTGACCCACTGACAGATGAATGGATAAAAGACATAAGACATACACACACACACACACACACACACACACACACACACACATATATACATATATATATATATATACACACACGTGTGTGTGTGTATTAGAATACTACTCAACCATAAAAAGGTTGAAATTTTGCCATTTGTAGCAACATGGATGGACTTGGAAGGCATTAGGCTAAGTGAAATAAATCAGAGATTGAAAAATGGTGCTTGATATCACTTATATGTGGAATCTAAAACATACAACAAACTGGTGAATAAAACAAAAAAAGAAGTAAACTCACATGTATATAGAACAAAGTAGTAGTTAGTAGTGGGGAGAGGAAAGTGGAGGACAACATAGTGGTAGGGGAAAAGGATTATTATAGGATTATATGAAATCGCACGTGTAAAACTTTTGAAAGTTGTAGAGCACTATAAAATTTAAAGAATCTTTCATTCAATAAAAAAGACAATAATGGCAAGAATATGGAGAAATTGAAACTCTTGTGCACTGTTGGTGGGAATGTAAAATGGTGCAGCTGCTATAGAAAACAGTATGGATATGCCTCAAAAACTTAAAAAATGAATTACCATTTGATCCAGCAATTTCACTTCTGGGTACATACCCAAAAGAATTGAAAGTGGGGTCCTGAAGAGATAGTTGTACACCTATGTTCATAGCAGCATTATTCACAATAGCCAAGGGGTTGAAGCAACCCATGTGGCCACTGATGGATGGATAAACAAAATGTGGTATATACATACAATGGAAAATCATTCTGTCTTAAAAAGAAAGGGAATTCAGACACATAATACACCATGTGTGAATCTTGATGACATTATGCTCAGTGACAGAAGCCAGTAACAACAATAAAAAAAATAGTCTGATTCTACTTATATAAGGTATCCAAAATAGTCAGATTTATACAGATGGAACAGACAATGGTTGCCATGGATTGGGGATGGCAGAGAATGGGGAGTTGTTATTTAATGTGTATAGATTTTGAGTTTCCTCAAGATGAAAAGAGTCCTTGAGATTGACTGTTCAACAATGTGAATGTACTTAACACCACTGAACTTTACATGTAAAAATGGTTAAAATTTTATCTTATGTGTATTTTACCACAATTTTTTAAAATAGCAAATTGAACTGAGTAATTTATTTTAAAAATGACTATGAAGCATTTTGAAATGGCGTTCATTCTAGTAACAGTACAACATCTCAAAATCAGCCACTGCAGTCCACCATATAAGCAGGGCTAAAAAGGAAAATTACATCGTGTCCATCACTGCAGAAAACCTTTGAACAGTAGTTAACACTCATTTGTGATAGAGACTCTTTGAAAACTAGAAAGAGAGGAATGTATCCTCAAACTTAATGAAGAATACAGAAACATTGTATCTGATAACATAATTTATGGAGAAAGACTAAATGTTCCTTCTTTAATATCAAGAACAAGGCAAGGATGTCCTCTCTCACCACTGTTACTCAACACAGTGCTGGAAGTTCTAACCAGGCAGGCAAAACAAGGAAATCGAAGTGATGCAGATTGGAAAGAAAGAAATAAAACAGTGTAACTTGTCTACATACAAAATCCCAAAGAAACTATGGGAAGTGAGTTCAGCCAGGACACAAGGTATAGGATACAAGACCAACACATAAAAATCCATCTTATTTGGACCTACTAGCAGTGTATTTGTGGAAAAGAAAATTTAAAACAATGATGTTTATAATCACTGAAAAAAGATATGTCTGACAAAACATATATAGAATCTGAATGCTGAAAGTTACAAAGCACTAACTAAAGATCTGAGAGAGGATCTAAATAAATGGAGAGGTATTATCCCTGGATTGAAAACCTCATGTTAAAGATGTCAGTTTTTCCTAGTTTCTGTCAAAATCCCAGAAAGATTCCTTTGTAGATATAGACAAGCTTATACTAAAATTAATATGAAAAGGCAAAGGAACTGAAATAACTAAAACAATTTTGGTAAAAGAAGAATAAAGTGACAGGAAGCACTCTACTCAATGCTGAGATCTACTTTATAGCTACAGTAATCAAGACAGTGGTCTACTGACAGAGGGGAGACACATAAATCAAGAGAGACTCTAGAAATAATCTTAAATATGTCTGAATAACTTTTGACAAAGGGGCAAAAGCAAGTCAATGGAGGAATGATAACCTTTCCAATACAAGGTACAGGAGACATCCTTAGGTAACACCCCCCAAACAGCAACAACAACAACAACAACAACAACAACAAAACTGTGACCTGAAATTTATGCCAGGCATAAAAATTAACTTTAAATGGATTTAAATGTAAATTTTTTAATTTTTAGAAGAAAAGATAGAGGGAAATCATTGTGATCTAAGACAAATATAAAGTGTAATATAAAAAATAAGATCCACAGAAGATAAAAAATGATAATTGAATTTCATCAAAATAAAAACTTTGCTCTATGAAAAATCCTATAAATCAGATGGAAAAAAGGTACAAGCCAGGAGAAACTTTTTGCAATATATACATATCTGACAAAATCTTATATCTAGAATATGTAAAAATCACTCAAATTTCAATAGTGAAAAAACAAACAAAAAAGCAACTGTTGCCTTAGAAAACAATTTGAGAGTTCTTCAAATGATTAAACATAATGTTAATATATGCCCAAGCATTTCACTCCTAGGTGTATACCTAAAAGAAATGAAAACAGATGTCCACACAAAAATGTCTACACAATTGTTTATGACAGTATTATTCACAATAGCTGAAAATAAATGCAACTGAAATATCCACCAACAAATGAATAGATAAAATGTAATATATCCATACAATGGAATATTACTCAATTATAAAAAGGAACAAATTACACATGCATGTAACAAACTGGATGTAACTTAAAAACTTTATGCTAAGTGAAAAATGATAGGCATAAAATTTCAAATATTGTATGATTCCGTTCACATGAAAGTCAAGAATAAGCAAATCTAGAGAAACATAAAGTAGTTTAGAGGTTTCTGAGAGGTGGAGGGGAGATGGGGACAAGCAGTGGTAGCAGAAGGTACAGGGTTACTTAGTGAGGTAATGAAAACTGTCTCTGACTGTGGAGATCACTGCCCATAGCTGTTAATATACTAAAACCATTGAGCTGTACATTTGAAATGGGTATGGTATGTGAATAATATCTAAAAAAGGCTGTTTGAAAAAATAAACATATTTTCCACATTACCATATTTACCATATTATCCAGCAATTTACCATTTTACCCAGAAGTCACATTCTTGACAATTTGTAGCAGAGAAATAAAAACTGTGTTTACATAAAAATCTGCACATAAATGCTCATAATAATTACTCAAAACAGCTTTATTTATAATAGGAAAATAACCCAGAGACAACACAGGTGAGCTTAAAGAGTGAGTGGCTAACTGAAAGCTGCTACATCCCAACAATGGAATACTACTTGGTAATGAAAAGGAACTGAACTATTGATTCATGCTCTGTGCTTTATGCTTTGTGAAAAAAGTGAAAGAAATCAAAGCAAATCTAAATAAATTAAAAGACATGACATGTTAATAAATTGGAAGACTCAATATAGTAAAGATAATTAATCTATAGGCTGCATACTATTTATGATAATATTTATATAACCTTCTCCAAGTGACAAGACTGTAGAGGCAGAGGCAGATTAGTGGTTGCTGAGGGCAGGGCTGGAGGTGGGGATGCTGATGCATGGTGTGAATATAAAGAAGTAACAGGAGGGAGTTCCTTTCAAGGAACAGAAAAGTTTTGATCTTGATTTTGGTGGAGGTTACACATATCTGTGTGTGTGATCAAACTTCATAGAAATATACAAACATACACATGAATGAGTAGATTTTTTAAAAGGTGAGCAATGAATAAGGTTTGTATTCTACCTACCAATACTGTTCCAGTATCAATTTTCTGGTTTTGTTATTTTATTTCATTTATGTAAGGTTTTACCACTGGGGCAAGTGTGAGGAAGATGATATAAGACTATGTAGGATTTTTGAAATCTATAATCATTTCAAAATACAAAGTTTAAAACATGGGGTGGAGAACAATCCCTCCTTTTAGTTGTTGCTGTCAAGTTAATGCTATCCTGCATACGACATGCCCTACACGGAGAACCACAAAACACTGACTAAGGAAATTAAGGATGACTTAAACAAAGGGAAAGACATCCCATGTTCTTGGATTCGAAGAATTAATAATGTTTAAATGGACATAATGCCCCAGGCAATCAGATTAATGCAATCCCTATCAAATTACCCATGACATTTTTCACAGAACAAAAACAAATAATTTTAAAATTTATATGTAATCACAAAAGACCCAGAGTTGCCAAAGCATTACTGAAGAAAAAAAACCAAGCTGGAGGAATAACCCTCCCAGACTTTAGGCTACTACAGAGCTACAGTAAACAAAAGAGCCTGGAATTAGGACAAAAGCAGACATATGGTTCAATGGAACAGAATAGAGAGCCCAGAAATAAACCCACAAAACTTTGGTCAATTAATCTTTGATGAAGGAGCTAAGAACATACAATGAAGTAAAGACAGTCTCTTCAGAAAACGGTGTTGGGATAACTGGACAGCTGCATGTAAATCAATAAAGTTAGACTACTCCCTCATAACACACAAAAATAAACTCACAATGGCTTAAACACTCAAACATAAGACAAGACACTACAAACCTCGGAGAAGAAAATATAGGCAAAACATTATCTCACATACATCTCAGCAATGTTCTCCTTGGGCAGTCTCCCAGGAAATAGAAATAAAAACAAAAATAAACAAATGGGACCTAATTAAACTTAGAAGCTTTTGTACAGCAAAGGAAACCATAAGCAAAACAAAAAGACAACCTATAGAATGGGAGAAAATATTTGCAAAAGATGAGACTGACAAGGGCTTAATTTCCAGAATACATAAACAGCTCATACAACCTTATAATAAAAAACAAACAATCCAATCCAAAAATGGGCAGAAGATCTAAACAAGCAATTCTCCAATGAAGAAATACAAATGACTGATAGGCACATGAAAAAAAGCTCAATATCGCTAATTATCAGAGAAATGCAAATCAAAACTACAATGAGGTATCAGCTCACACCAGTCAGAATGGCCATCATTCAAAAGTCCACAAATGACAAATGCTGGAGAGGCTGTGGAGCAAACGGAGCCCTCCTTCACTGCTGGTGGGAATGGAGTTTGGTGCAGCAGTTGTGAAAAACAGTATGGAGATTCTTCAAAAAACTAAAAATAAACTTACCATATGTGATCCAACAATCCTACTCCTGGGCATATATCTCAAGGGAACTCTAATTCAAAAAGATACATGCACCCCAATGTTCATAGCAGCACTATTTACAACAGCCAAGCCTGGAAACAACCTCAATGTCCATCAACAGATGACTGGAAAAAGAAATGATGGTGTATATATACAATGGAATACTACTCACCCATAAAAAAGAATAAAATAATACCATCTGCAGCAACATGGATGGACCTAGGGAGTGTCATTCTAGGTGAAGTAAGCCAGAAAGAGAAAAAAAATACCATATGATATCACTTATATGAAGAACCTTAAAAAAGAAAAAAAAATGACATGAACGAACTTATCTATAAAACAGAAACAGACTCACAGACACAGAAAACAAACTTATGGTTACCAGGCAGGAAGTGGGTGGGAAGGGATAAATTGGGAGTTGGAGATTTGCAGAGTCTAACTATCGTGCATAAAATAGATAAACAGCTCATTTATTCTGTATAGCACAGGAAACTATATTCAATATCTTATTGTAACCTATTATGAAAATGAATATGTGTATGTATGACTGAAACATGCTTCCACAGAAACTGACACATTGTAACTGACTATATTTCAATTAAAAAAAGAAAATACACACGCACACACACACACGCACACACACACACACAAAGACACCTGATCCACTTAAAGAAGACCACTGTGCTCTGATGATGTGAGAATGACAGAGGAGAAACAGTGCTTTCATTCTGCCCATCGTTAAGCGCATGCCGTTTTTTAGAATTTGTCTGAAGCAAAGACTTTCTCTTATTTCATTATTCTCATAATTAAACATTCTATCCTCTGTTGGGTAAAAGTGCAGTCCAATAACAGAAAAGCTAACGGAAGGGTTTGAGGCAGAGGGATTTCCGGTATCGTCTTTATACAGAGTTGCTGCCTTTGCCGCGTGTAAGATCCTGGATGCAGTCCTCTCTGAGTTATTCATTTATTACTGATGAAGATTCTGAATTTTAAGGCAGAAATCAATTCAGAGCAGTGGCTATATCCAGAAAGAGCCAAATTAAACAAAGTGGCCCAGACAGAGCCTGACAGTAAAATCTTCTCTGCCCCGATCTTTGCTCACAATTTATAGAAGATGAATGCAGTCTAAACAGGAATTTGGGGGTCGAATTCACATTTACAGAGGAACCTGGGAGACAGCAGACAGACTAGGGCCTTGAAATACAGAACTGTGTCAACAGATTTGCTGACAGAACATTCGACATCATGGCTTAGCAAAGATCACCCCATCAGCCAGGTATGATCATTGCTGCCGTCCCGAGGTCACTGTATTTCAAAATTGAGGAAGAAGTTAAACCGCCCGGACAGCATTTGTGGAGGAGGGGTTATGGCACCATAACCAGAGGGTCTTCAAACCATGACAGCCTCTCATAAAAGAACACGTGTTACCCATGTTATCAAGGTAGCTAGATCAAATGGCATCACTTTAAAAGTTGGCGGGAAAAGTTACAGAATTGTGGCCTTCTCAGAGACCATAAGGTAATTTAACATGAGGAAGTTAAAAATCAGACTAACAGATCACTTGCTTGTAATACAGGTTTGTTTGGGGTTTTTTTTTTTTTTAATGCTGTCTTGACTCATTTTTGAGGTCCTGCCTAGAGGCTGGTCAGTTTTGTCTCCTGAGCAGCTGATTAAGTCCATACTCCAACCACTTCCCTAATTAGGACCTCACACTCAGAGCACTGTGCACCAGCCCTAATTGCCCTCAGGTACCAGACTACTGGGGGCAGCCCCTGTGAGGGCCCAGGAAATGACTCAGCCAGTCCACAGGGGCCCATGCTGCCCACCTGCTGTGCACAGCCTGCCCCGCAGCGCTCCAGCGTGGGTGCAACTCCTCATTTGACCCTGCCTGGCAGCCTTCTCTTGTTTGGGATTGCAAGGTATTAAAAAGTTCTGTCTTTCCTCTAGCTTAGTGTCATTATGCTGTGAGCCACCATCAAAAGAATGTTTAGAATTGTAAAATGTTGCCCAAGGCTATATTTTAGATCAAGCAATGATGTTAGCCAATGGCAGAGTGGTTCTACAGCAATGGCGGAGTCAGGTCTCGCCTGAAACACAGGCTACCTCTTACCCTCCACAGAGCCCTCCGTGACAGGGCAGGGAGCACCTCAGCGCTTCACCTTCCGAGGATTAGATCTGTCTCCTTGAGAGCACAGAATAGGCATTTTTGACCACATTGCCTAATGTGATGTTTAAAACTTTTTGTATGCTTACTTAATGCTTTTCTCATAAAATAAATGAATAATTAGATGAATAAATGTTACATAGCAATGTTGGATGAAATTAAATAGCAAAAGAATTTTATACCAAATGTTTTAGGCTAGACTGCCCTGAGATAACTGTAATGCAAAGGTTTGGTCTAGTGTTTTCCATGCCTTTGCCATCACTTTAAATCTAGAAACTCTTCTGTACATAAATACTCTCTGTTCAAACTTTTCCAGTGTTGCAGCTGAGAAAAGGAACTGCCAGGTAAAACCCACAGGCTTTGATAATCCCGTGGACGAAGGTGCAGACAGTATCCTCACGGCAATATGAGACAGAGGTGGAACAGTTTTGGAATCAGGAGTGGGGGCTGATGGGTAATAATGAACGAGGTTTGCACCTTATTAATTTGAAGGACCAGTGGGACATCCAGTGGTGCTGGGATCTGTACTTGAGATAGAAGTCTGGGTGGGAGGTAAGCGTAGGATTTTACTAATATACAGAGAGTAATTGAAAACATGATGAATTTACTAATATAGAGAAAGCAATTGAAAATAAGAGTGTTTATTCACCTTAGAAGAGAAGAGCTCCCTGATGGGGCACCAGCAGCTCCAGGAGAGGAAGGGGAGGAGGGGAGAGCTGCAGAAAGACACTGATGCTCTAGGTGTGGTGGGTGATAGAAAACTCAGAGAGCTGATCTGGAAGCCAAGGAAGAAGGAAACTTGCAGTTTCAAGAGAAGCGAGACTTCCCTGATGTTGCAGAGAGAAAGGGTCTTTGGGGAGGCAGATCCAGAAAAGCTTCTATTTTGTGGAAATTCATTTAATTGTCTTAACATTCTAAGAGTTGTTTCTGAGAAGTTGTAATACCACGCAAGATGATTTATGGAACCTTAAAATATCTTAAAGCTTGACTTTGGAGGAAAGCAAATCACTGCAGGATACAGGGTCTCAAAGTGCATTACCAAGAGAAGTTAAAGAGAAAGCAGTGATTCCAGCTTCCTGTCTGATTTGAGTATTTGCCTTATTCTATGTGGCGGTGAATAGACTTCATGACGTCTGAAAGTCAGAAAGCGATTAGAACCCAAGAGGTGCTGTGATGAGGAGAAGGGTCTTCTGCACTCATCCTGAAGTGGAATAACACCACAGCGGAATTCCAAGGAGCCATTCAACACGGGGAAGGCGCTGCGGCTGTCACAGCTGTGACCGCTTCACGCCTTACCTTCCCGCCTGCCTTGGCCCAGTCTTCAGCCCAGCACTCATACGTCGGATGCATGAGTCCTTTAAAACTCATGAGTCATTTCCGAGCTATGAGGCGGCCATGTGTGGCTCTCCCCTGGGATTTGGAGGCCTGGTGACTGGGCACAGCCCAGTAACTGAGTAGCTGTGCCACCGCTGGCCAGTCATTAATTTTTTGGTAGGGATGTTACCAACTATATTCTTATTTATAAATATCATTAATACCAAACTCGTTCGACACTACTGTTGAAGCACAGAATCTCTGGAACAGGGCCTGGAAATCTGCATTTAATAATCTTCCAGGACATTTCTGATGCTCACTACTGCTCTAGAACCACTAGCCTAGAAATTATATCTCAGTATACCAGCCTATGTTTTTTAAAATAAACATTTACTTTAGAATAACTTTGGATTTACAGAAAAGTTTTAAAGATAGAACAGAGTTCTCATATACCTCTGAGTTACCTTCATCTGTTGTTCACCTCATGTTACAAAGGCGAGCCGGCAAGACTAAGGACTACACGCGTGCACTGCTATTTACTGGCCTTGGACTCGGTTGTTCGTTGTCTAACCATGCACTTGAAGGTTCTCTGAAGTGTCCAGGCACCAATTTTCTCGTTCAGTCCGAGGAAACACCTCTCTGAGTTCTTTGTTGTCAAATTGGCCATTCTTTACTAATTAGGCATCTCCCACCAGGAGAAAAATGCAGGAGCGCTGTAATTTCTCACAATGGCCTGGCTCTTTGAAAAGAGTTTGTATAAAACGGCACAGGCTTTTTGCCTCTGGCAGCAGGTGCCCTGATGCTGCTGGCCTGCTGCTGGCCGTGTGGTTCCTCGTGCTTCTGCCTCGTCCGTTTCCTGCCTGTACATACGAGGTCCCAGTGACCCTCTCAGAAGTGCTTGTTTAGTTTCATTTATGACGGTCACAAATACAAAGCTTAACCAGAGTTTGCTGTAAAAACTGATAATTCACGGTCAGGTTGTGTTAAGTTTACCACTTAAAGTTTTGAAGCATAAGCACAGAACAACACATTTTCCACCCATGTCTTCTCTTCAACTTTTTAGGTCACAGTAACTACATTCCTATAATGTGATCTTTTTTTTTTTTTTTTTTGCATGTGATCTGTTTTGATGTGGACCACACCCCTGACTTCCAAGAACGCTTTCAGCAGGAAGGATGGAAGGATTGAGTAGGAAGACACATGCCATTACACAAAGGATGAGCGTCCCTCATCCAATGTGACTGAGATAAACTGCGGGGCACAATAACACCTTACCGATGAGGAGGAACACTGATGGGGAGAGTCAGCTGCCTGTGATGAGCAACAGTGTTGAGAGCTTGCAGAGAAGATAGGCGTGGCCAGCCCTGGGTAACAGACCGCCACGTGGTGCAGAGGGCGGTGAGCACCGGAGGGCCGTGGCAGTGGGTGCACAGGTGGAGAAGGCCCACGGCCACCTCTGCGGCCCTGGGTTATTGTTGACTGGTGGCAGCACTGCGGTCAGAGCACGATGCGGCTCAAGTCCACACCTGTCAGTGTGTAGAGGTCTGAGCTCTTCGTGCACTCAGCGTGAATAGGAGTCACAAACATCAACACATCAGCACCATTCTGTGGCCCAAGCTCACATCAGGAACAGTCCACTGGCCAGTTTGCCCTCCCAGCACCAGGCCTTGCCAGTGGACCCCAGAATGACACCATAGGCACAAGATCCAGAGCTACATGGGTTGTTCGGCTCACCTTATGTGTAGAACAAGGGGTCAGAAAGCAACCCAAAGAAAGAAACAGAGACAAGGGCCAGACATATGCAGCCCGGGCTCAGGTTGTCGAACCAACTAGTCAGCCCAACTGGTCAACCCCACTGGTCACAGCCACTACAGAGAAAGAGACAATTTCAAGGTAGACATACCCAGCAACTGAGCTCCATGCTGGACCTAGTCTGTGCTGCAGGTGCCCTGCCTGGATGCACTGCCAGCCCTGGTCATCCCAAGCACCAGACAGGGAATGAATCTTTTTGAGGACAAGAAGGGAGGAGTGGCCAAGATGGTGGAGTAGGAAGATCTTGAGCTTGCCTCCACCCGTGGACACACGAAAATTACAGCTATTTACAGAGTGACCATTGATGAAAGAGACTGAAAGCCTAGCAGGAAAGACCTACAACTAAAATATAAAGAAGGTACTGCAACTGATATAAAGGCAATGGGTAAAGGGGGTGGAGACACAGCATACCCCTGGACAGGTGGCCCACAAGCAGGAGGATGATCACAGCTGCAAAGATTTTCTCCAGGAACGAGGGTCTGACCCCGCATAAGGCTCCACAGCTCTGGGGCCCTGCACCAGAAAGACGAGCCCTCAGATCATTTGGCTTTGAAGACAAGTGGGACTCACTTTTGGAAGAGCCAGAGGGCTGTGGGAACCAGAGACTCCACTCTCACAGGGCACGCACAGAGTCTCCCACACTGCGGGACCCAGGGCAGGAACAGTCATTTGAAAGGAGCCAGGGTCAAGCCCACCTGCTGAGCTCGCAGAGCCTCCAGGAGCTCGCCCTGGGGACACAGGCACGGGCGGCAGCTGTTGCGGGGGCGCATTCTGTCACGTGGACACTGTGCTGGCAAACACCATTCTGGCATTCTCCCTTAAGCTTACTGGTGCCGGCACCCAGCACTGCCCACTAGCTGGTCAGCACCAGCACTGGGACACCTCAGGCCAGGGAGCTAGCTGGGCGGGGACACACAGCGCCACCCACCAGGTCACCAGAGGGCCGGCTGACTTAAGACCACCTAGGCCCACGGCTGCCCCAGACTTGGCCCTGTCCCCTAGAGGGCCCAGGACTCCAACCTGCACATCAGCATACGGACACTAGCCCTGGGACTCCTGGACCTCACAGTAGGCTGTCAGGAACTGGCCCTCCCACCAGTGGACAGGCACCAGCCCCAGGATCCCTTAGGCCCTGGCCCTGCGCATGAGCAGGCCAACACATCGACTCCAGGACCCACAGGCCCCTGCAGCTAGAGACCTTGGGCCCAGCTCCACCCACAGAAAGCCAGAGCTACCTGTGGGACCCACTGGGCCTCGGTACCACCAACCTGTGGACCGATACCAGCTCCAGGACCCACAGGCCCTGCAGAGACCCCAGGACCTGGCTATGCTGACCAATGACAGCACTAAACACAGGACCTGGCTTCACCCACCCCAGTCCTGGGCCTGGGGCCTGCACACAAGTAGGTCAATACCAAGACTGAGACAGTTTGGGCCCTCAGCCAGCTGCCCCAGGGTTGAGCCCCACCCACCAGCTGGCTAACACCAGCTTTGGGACACCCCAGACCCCACAGTCAGCTGTGTCAGAAGCCAGCCCCACCCACCAGCAGTTGACACACCTCCTGGACTCCCAGGGACTTCCATGTAGCTAGAGACCACAGTACTGGGCTCTGCCCAGCAGTGGGCCAGCATTAGCCCCAGGATGCCCTGGGCCCCAGCCCCCTGGCAGGCTACAGTAGCCCTTGGTCTCGCCAGGCCCTGGAGCTGCCCACCACATGCAGACTCCAGCTTCAAGACAACCCAGACCCCTCAGCCAGCCACTGAGGATCCAGTCCCACTCACCAGCAGGTTGAGATCAGCTTTGGGACATCTTGGACTGCACAGCAAGCCTTGTCAGGAACTGGCCTCACCTACCAGCAGGCCAGCACTAGATTTGAAATCCCCAGCCCCACAACCAACCTATCACTCTAGAACCTGACTCCACCCCCTGGTGATCCAGCTCTAGCCCTGGGATTTCCCAAGGCTCTGTAGCCAAACTTCTCATAGCCCAGCCACCTACCAGTGGCCAGCAGCCTCCTCACAAGGTAGGTAGGGCCTGCCAGTCACCCAGACCGAAGGTGAGCCATGCCAACAAGACTGCCCACAATAGGCAGCCTGCCACAAGAGAAGGACGCATTCAGCCCACACAGAGGGCACCCCTACTTCATATAGCTCTGGTGACCAGAGAGGAGTGCACTGTTGGGACACACAGACATCTCCTACAAAAAGCCTTTTCTCCGAGGTCAGGGAATGTAAACAACCAATCAAATACATAGAAATAAAAACAGCAGATTAGACAAAATGAAGTGACAGATGAATAAATTCCAAATTAAGGATCAAGATAAAACCTCAGAAGAAGAACTAAGGGAAGTGGAGTGAAGCAATCTGCCTAGTAGGGTTCAAAGTAATGATCATAAAGATGATCAAAGAACTTGGGAGAAGCTTGGATGAGCAAGGGGAGAAGGTAGAAGTAGTTCACAAAAAGTTAGAAAATATAAAGAGAAACCAAACAATACAATAACTGAAATAAAAATTACACCACTGGGGATACAGATAAAATTTTACAAACAAGCAAAAACTAAAATTGTTCAGAATCACCAAACCTGTATTACAAGAAAAGTTAAAGGAACTTCTCTGAGGAAAAAAGAAAAAGCCACAATTAGAATTTTAAAATTATGAAAGAAAAAACCTCACTTATTAAGGCAAATATACAGTAAAGGCAGTAAATCAGCCGTGCATTATGCTGGTAAGAAGGTAAAAGACAAAGGTAGTAAAACCACGTGTATCAAAAACAAGTAGTTAAGAGTAAATGTGATGTCAAAAACAAGTAATCACGGGGCAGGTAAAAGTGTGGGGTTGTTAAAATGTGTTTGAACTTAAGAGATCAGCAGCTTAAAACAATCACTCATATATGTATGGATATGATTGTTTATAGGGACATATGTATATATGATATGATATATGTATATGATATATATTTGTATAACTCTCATGGTAACCACAGACTGAAACACTAAAATAGACACATACACACAGAAGAGAAAGGAATCCAATCATAACACTAAAGACAGTCATCAGATCACAAGGGAAGAGAATAAAAGAAGAAATGAACAAAAAGAAACAGAAAAACAAAGCAAAAACAACAAAATGGCAGTAAGTACATACACATCAGTAATTACTTTAAATGTAAATGGACTAAATACTCCAATCAAAAGACACTGGGTGGCTGAATGGATACAAAAACAGGACCTATGTATATGCTGCCTACAAGAGACTCACTTCATATCTTAAGACACACACTGGTTGAAAGTTATGAGATGGAAAAAGTTATTCCATGCCAATGGAAATCAAAAGAAAGCTGAGGTAGCAATATTTATATCAGATAAAATATATTTTAAAATAAAAACTGTCACAAGAGACAAAGAAGAACAATGCATAATAGTCAAGGGATCAATCCAAGAAGAAGATAAAACAATTATAAATATACGTTCACCTAACATAGGACCACTTAAATACATAAAGCAAATATTAACAGACAAAGAGAGAAACTGACAGTAACACAATAAAAGTAGAGGACTTTAACACCCCACTTATATCAATGGACAGATCATCCAGACAGAAAACCAAAAAGAGAATGCTTGCCTTAAACTACGTATTAAATCAGGTAGGCTTCATAGATATATACAGAACATTCCATCCAGAAGAAGCAGAATACACATTCTTTTCAAGTGGAATATTCTCCAGCATAGATCACACACTAAGCCACAAAACAAGTCTCAGTAAATTTAAGAAGACTGAAATCACATCAAGCATCTTTCCCAACCACAACACTGTGAGACTAGAAACTCTATGAGACTACAAGAAAAAAAAAAACTGCAAAATACATGTAGACCTTTAAGCAAAACAATTTGCAACTAAACAATTAATGGGTCACTAAAAAAAATCAAAGAAATTAAAAAAAAATACCTGCAGACAAATGAAAACAAAAACACAATAATCCAAAAGCTACGGGACACAGCAAAAGCTGTTCTAGGAGGGAAGTTTGCAGCAATACAAACCTACATTAGGAAACAAAATAATCTTAAGTAAACAACCTAAACTTACACTAAAGAGACTTGAAAAAGTAGAACAAACAAAACCCAAAGTTAGCATAAGTAAAAAAATCACAAAGAGAAGAATCAAAATAAATTTTAAAAGACTAAAAAAATAAATTGGAAAAGTTAATGAAACTAAACACTACTTGGTTGAAAATGTAAACAAAATTGGTAAACTTTTACGTAGACTCAGCAAGAAAAAAAGAAAGGGCCCAAATCAATTAAATCAGAAATGAAAAAGAAGAGGTTATAAATGAAATCACAAAAATAGAAATGATCATAAGGGATTACTATGAACAATTACATGCCAATAAATGGACAATCTAAAAGAAATGGACAAATTCCTAAAAATGTATAATCTCCCAAGACTGTACTATGAAGAAATAGAAAATATAAACAGATCACAACAAATGGAAGAAAAATCATACAGCCATCGCAATAGGCGCAGAAAAAGCTTTTGACAAAATTCAATGTTCATTTATGATAAACACTCTCCACAAAGTGGGTATAGAGGGAACATATCTCAACATAATAAAAGTTATTTACGACAAACCCACAGCCAGCATAGTCCCAATGGTGAAAAGCTGAAAGCATTTTCTTTAAAATCAGGAATAAGACAAGGATGCCCATTTTCACCACTTTTATTCAAGGTAGTATTGGAAGTCCTAGCCACAGCAATCAGACCAAAAAAAGAAAAAGAAAATATCTCATGTTCATGAATTATAAAAATTAATATTGTTAAAATGACCCTGCTACCCAAGGCAATGTACAGACTCAGGGTAATCCTTATCAAAATACCTGTGGCATTTTTCACAGAACTAGAAAAAAGTAAATCTAAAATTTGTGTGGAAACACAACAGACCTTGAACATCTAAAAACAATCTTGAGAAAGAAGAACAAACCTGGAGGTATTATGCTCCCTGATTTCAAACTATAGTATAATGCTACAGTAATCAAAACAGTATGGTCCACAGACACACAGATCAACGCAACAGAATAGAGAGGCCAGAAATGAATCCACACTTAAACTGGTCAATTAATATACCACAAATGAGGTAAGACTATACAATGGGGAAAAAACAATCTCCTTAATAAATGGTGATGGAAAAACTAACAACTACATGCAAAAAATCAAACTACACTATTTTCTCATACCATATACAAAATAAATTCAAAATTCATTAAAGACTTAAATATAAAACTTGAAGCCATGAAATTCCTAGAAGAAAACATATGCAGACAATACACTCTTTGACATTGGTCTTAGCAGTATCTTTCAGTCTCCTCAGGCAAGGGAAGAAAAAGCAAAAATAAACTAATTAAAAGCTTTTACCCAGGGAAGGAAACCATCAACAAAACAAAAAGTCCAGGTGCTGAATCAGAGAAGATATTTGCAAAATATATCTGATGAGTGATTAATATCCAAAATACACAAAAACTCATACAACTCAACATCAAAAAAAAAAAAAAAAAAAAGTGGGCAGAGAAGCTGAAGAGACATTTTTCCAAAGAAGACATACAGATGGACAAGAGTCACAGGAAGAGATGTTCAACATCACTGCTCATTGGGGAAATGCAGATCAAAACCAAAATGAGATGGTATCTCACAGAATGGCTATTGTTAAAAAGAAGAAATAACAGGTGTTGGGAAGGATGTGGAGAAAGGGAGCCCGGTACACTGTTGATGAGAAAGTACCTTGGTGCAGCCACTATGGAAAATGGTTGAGAGATTCCTTAAAAACTTACAAACAGAACTACCATACGATGCAGCAATTCCACTCCTGGGCATTTAACTGAATAAAATGAAAACACTAATTAGAAAAGATACATGCACCCCTATGCTCATTGAAGCATTATTTATAATAGCTCAGATATGGAAGCAACGTAAGTGTCCAACAGATGAATGGATAAAGGTTGTGTATATATACAATGTAATATTACTCACCCATTAAAAAACAATGAAATCTTGCCACTAGCAACAACATGGGTGAACCTACAGGGTATCGCCCTAAATGAAAGAACTTAGAGTGTGAAATACTGTATGATCTCACTTATATTGGAATCTAAACAAAACAAAACAAATGAATAAGCATAACAAAATAGAGCTGTAGATACAGATAACAATCAGGCAGTTGCTGGAGGGGAGGGGGGTTCAGGGACGATGGAAATAGATGTGGGAGATTAAGACGTAAAACTTCCATTTGTAATACAAATGAGTCATGGGTATGAAATGTACGGTGTGAAAAATATAGTCAAAACTATGTAATATCATTGTGTGGTGACTTACTGTAAACAGACTTACAGTGGTGTTCATTTTGAAATATGCAGAAATATGGAATCACTATGTAACAGGAACTAACATGGTGTTCAGGTCAATTATACTCCAAAAACAAACAAACAAACATACAAATGAACTCACAGAAAAAGAGATCAGATTTGTAGTTACCAGTGATGGAGGTGGGGGAAGGAGGAGTGGGAAGAAGGCGGTTAAAAGATACAAACTTCCAGTATGAAATACATAAGCACCAGGGACCCAACGTAAAACATGACGAATATAATTAACACTGCTGTTGTGATATATGAAAGCTGTTAAGAGAATAAATCCTAAGAGTTCGCATCACAAGGAAAAATACTTTTTTATTTCTTTAACTTTGTATGTGTATATAAGACGATGGATGGTCACTAAACTTACTGTGATAATTATTTCATGATGTGTGTAAGTCAAATCATTATGCTATAATCCTTGAAATTATATGGTGCTCTATGTCAATTATAGCTCAATAAAACTGGAAGGAAAAATAGAAAACCTTTTGAGGAAGATACTCCAAAGCATGGGGGGCCCTGAAGCATAAGACCCTGATGTCAGTTATTTCATAAAATATTTCAAAGAGTTCACTGCATTGTCTTTCCGAATTCCATCTTCTCATTTGAGAAATCAGCTCTCAATCGAATAGATAGCATCTTTGAAGAAAATGAGTTTTTGCTCTGGATGTTTTTAAAATTTTTCTTTTTGGTTATCAGCTGATTATATCCACATGTTTAAGTATTTTTAAATCACATTCGTATTCATACTGACTGTAGTCAATATGGATTTCTGAATTTTTTATTAAATATCTTTCATGGGCTTTTGGAAATTTCTTAGCTCTTATTACTTCAAACATTGCCTCTGCCTCATTTCCTTTCTCTTCTCTTGTTAGGACCCCAATAATACATATTTGGCTCTTTTTACTGCATCTCCTATTCTTCACCTCTGCCTTTGCATCTTCCATCCTTTAGTTTTTCTACATTTTACCTTGGTACTTTTATTCTGACCTCTCTTCTAGTTTACCAATTCTCTCTTCAGAGTTCCTAAATTTCCATTTCGATGTTTCTGTTTTTAGTTTACTTTCAATCTACTGTTTCTAGTTAACTGTTGAAATTATTATATTTTATATTTTAATTATTTGAACTAAAGGTTTAAAGATAAAAATAGGGGGCAGTCTTTGGCAGTTTCTGTGAGAACTGAATCATCCAAACCCTTGCTCAGCCTGTTCTCTGCTTTCCTCTAGTTTGTTGTTCATCGTATATATTTCTCTTTCTATGCGTGTTCATTTTTTATTAACTCCAGATACTGAATATCAAAAAATATATATAAACATAATTTGAGACCTGAGACAACAGTCGCTTGGAGAGGGTTTACATTTGATTCTGGAAAATAGCTAGAAACACAGCAATCCTGGGTCCACATCATCTGACTTCAAGATTGACATGATTTTGGAGGTGGGTTTCAGAGTCTGGAGGGTCAGACTATCTTTAGTTTATCCTTTCTCCTAGGATACACCTCTTTGGGATAGGACTCAAAATACAGCGTGTTTGCCTGGCTGAGCCCTTGGCGGGCTTAGACTAGTTTTGTCTTTGGATTCATGAGACTGTCAAAGGGCTTTTCCCCTAACCCTCTCAGATGCTTCTTCAAAACCTGATGATACCCATAGCAGAAGACAAGCCCCAATGACCATCCTGGATTTTTCCCTTTCCCAGAACTTGACCCTTCATGTCATCAATGTCTTGTTATCTCCGCAAAATATGCAAGCAATTTTATTTTAATTTGTAATGAGAGAGATATATCTGCATTATATAGCCCATCATTATCACATTCAGAAATCCCGTTATATCTCCAATTTTTCTTTGATTGGATAGTGTTCTAAATATATTGGAAAGGAAATTACTTTTAATATTATTATTTCAACAGTGAGGACTTAAATTAATGCCTGAAATTCCATCACTGCATTTTTTTTTCTGCTTTCTGAAGCACTGCCCTTTATCTGTGCTGCCATTTTAAAATAAAATTGCCAGTGTGATACTGGGATTACTAGCTATTTTTTAAAATCCCTGACAATGTCAAAATTCTTTTTTCCTCAGTGTTTGGGCTTGTGGTCAATTGTTTGATTTAAGGCAGATACAGATACGTCGGGGGTTTATTCAAGAAAATAAATACAATCTGTGGAAAAAATTCTCCTTTTTAGTTAAAAAAGTCGATTGTCTTTTTTATTTATTGGTAATTTATGGGAAAATAATAGTGAACAAGTATTTGTAATTTCACATTGTCTTCCTCACATTAAATTTTATAAATCTTGGCATTGTACAACTCATTCTAGAACATGGTTAATCTATGGTTCAGCTGAACAGCACTGAAAAGACCATGAGAATCAAGAAAAAGAATAAGAAAAAGAATCAAGAAAAAGAACACAAGTGGATTTGACATTACTTACAAAGAGATATGAAATGGAAGGATTAGAATGTCGTGGGGTGAAGCATGGGAGATCTGCAAGAGGGGAGAAACCTAAGTATCCATGTAGTTATCTGTAAACTGAAAGAAAGAGGTTGAATGTAAACTGGAGAGCAGAGCACAAGAGTTCACATTCCCAAATATTGTTGTGGATAGAATTAGAAAATACACAAGAATCCATGGAATGCTTCAGTGACAACATGCTTAATCTTGTTTGCGCCTTGTTTTTTTTTAAAGGAATAGAATAATATAATTATTAAGAAAACACAAATGGCCAACAAGCACATGAAAAAATGCTCAGTATCACTAGTTATCAGCAAAATGCAAATCAAAACTACAGGTATTACCTCACACCAAAATGGCCATCATTCAAAAGTCCACAGATGATAAATGCTGGAGAGGCTATGGAGAAAAGGGAACCCTCCTACACTGCTGGTGGGAATGTTGTTTGGTTCAGCCATTATGGAAAATAGTATGGAAATTCCTCAAAAAACTAAACTTAGATTTACCATATGATCCAGCAATTCCCACCCCTGGGCATATATCCAAAGGGAACTCTAATTCAAAAAGATACATGCACTCCAATGTTCATAGCAGCACTATTTACAACAGCCAAGACAGGGAAGCAGCTTAAATGTCCATTGATAGATGACTGGATAAATAAGCTGTGGTATATTTACACAATGGAATACTACTCAGCCATAAAAAATAAAAGAATGCCATTTGCAGCAACAAAGATTGACCTGGAGATCGTTGTCCTAATTGAAGTAAGGCAGAAAGAGAAAGAAAAGTACCATAAGATATCACTCATATGTGGCATCTAAGAAAAAAAAAAGGAAAAGGAAAAAGAGAACACTAATGAACTAATCTACATAACAGAAACAGACTCACATACATAGTAAGCAATCTTATGGTTAC
Organism: Camelus ferus; assembly: GCF_009834535.1. Classification (NCBI taxonomy): domain Eukaryota; kingdom Metazoa; phylum Chordata; class Mammalia; order Artiodactyla; family Camelidae; genus Camelus; species Camelus ferus. The sequence continues at coordinate 26,658,025 of NC_045722.1, read as the reverse complement.
CAGGAGAAAGGGGTTTGGGAAGGGATAAATTTAGGTGTTTGAGATTTGCAAATGTTAACCACTATGTATAAAAACAGATAAAAAGCAAATTTCTTCTGTACAGCACAAGGGACTATAATCAATAACTTATAATAACCTTTAATGAAAAAGAATATGAAGACAAATATATGTACATGCATGACTGGGACATTACGCTGTACATTAGAAATCAACACATTGTAACTGACTATACTTCAATTAAAAAAATCGTATTGATGTGACTGATGATATTAGTAATAAACTCCAATATAGTAATATATGTGCATCTCTAGTAATGCATTAAATTACAAGATCTAGCAGTGAGCCCAATATCATACAGCAATTTCGACGTAGCGAGGAGTGAAAATGCCACTCTGAGATTCCTGCAGTGTAATGTCATGTGAGACTATCTATGATTTTTATTAATGAACTACTGTAGCTTAGGCTTTCATTCCAAATGGAAAGGCATTGAATTCTAATTAAAAGTTAGTGAAAACAAAGATGAAGTTCCTTTTCCGTTTGAGTTCAAAGATTCTCCCAACTTCTGTTTGTGGATTATACGTTGGAGAGGAAATCCATGAATGCCAAGAAAAGCATCTCTGCTTTAAAGGAACACATTCAGAAGGTTCCAGGATCGGTGGAAAAGCCTTACTCAGGACCACAATGGCCAAAGCAGGACTAGCGCTGCTAGACCAGAGCGGGTTAAGCGGCTGTAAGTGCCCCTTGGGACTCACTGAGGGCAGCAGAAGCCCGCAGGAGGTGAACTGGACCACTGTACAGAGCTAGCAAACGCAATCAGGGATCTGGATGAAGTTAAAGAAACTGATCATGCCTGAGAAAACAGCTTGGGAAGTTCATAGGATGTTCTTACTTCTAGCATCTAAAAGGCAGCATCTAAAAAAGATTTCATTTTATGAATTAGATTAGATCCATAAGCTTTATTATAACATAGTGAATCTGATACAGAAAAAAATGGGGCGTAAGAGGATGGCCATGTCGCGGGTCCCAGGCGAATCCCTGGGACGCATCCCACCAAGTGAGGGTCCTTGGCTTCACGCAGAAAAGAATTCAAGAGCAAGTGATAGTAGAGTAAAAGGTTTCCTTATAGAGTTACATGCTCCACAGACCGAGTGTGGGCCGCCTCAGAAGGCCTCAGAGGCCACAAGGGGTGGGGGTGGTTTTAGTTTAAAGTCAGAGCAGATCCATACTCCAGAGACAGAGTGCGGCCCATCTCAAAAGGCAAGAGAAAGGCCACGAGGCATGGAGTTGTCAGTTTTTCTGGGCTTGGTGACTTCATGTGCTGACAAGTGGGTGGATTATTCCCACTTCGGGGAAGGGGCTGGGATGCCCAGGACCTGGGCCACTGCCTATTTTATGACCTTTTATGGTCAGCCTTAGGACTGTCGTGGCACGTGTGCGAGTAGCATTTAGCGTGCGACTGCATTTCAGTGCGTGTATAATGAAGCTCAAGGTCTCCTGGGAGTTGAGTCTTGGTGCTAATTGCTGTGTCATTCTTTTAATGGTTATGTCCTGGCCCTCCTCCCTCCTGTCTCAAATCCAAGAATTTTGTTCACCTGAAAACAAGTTGATACCTACTCGAAAGCCACAGATTTCGAGGTTGATAAATAAACTCTACTTTCATGGTAACTAGGAGTAAAACTTTAACGTGTCCTTTAAAATTTTTAAGCTGCTCTGCAAAGGCTTGGTGTTTGTAACTCACTTTTGAAAAATACACTCTCAGCAGCATTTGTCTGATCCTATTAGGAGCTAAGAAGATAATGTAGGTTAATCAAAATATGACAACACTAAGATGGTTGTTTCATCCATTCTAGAAGAACAGATGAAAAACCTGTGGCAACAAAGGAGGCAGAAAGAAGAGAGGAGGCATGAGGTCGGGTCTGCAGAAGATAAACAGATGTGTCTCTGTAAGAAGAAATGTTTCGTGCACACAGAAAGACAACAGAGAGTGGTTGATGATGATAAGGACTTTCCATCCTCACAGCCCCAACTCAGAGTTTCTGATAGGTGAAGGCTGTCTCCAGTGGCTCTCGCACAGCTGCTTCCCAGGATGCAGATGGTACCCATAAGCCTCCTGCCCTCCGGAGCAGGGAGAGGACAGTGATTCATTTCAAATTGGCAAGTGGACTAAATTTTAGGTGTTATCCCATAGAGGACCAGTCTCCACACCAGCCTTTTTTTTTTTTTTTTTTTTTTTTTAACTTCGAAATCTCAAAAGAGAAAGTCTTTCATTTCCTTTTGGACACCGTGCTTTTCCCAGGGCTGTACCTCTGATGAGAAAGATGAAAGTTGAAAGGACCATCTTGTCTCCTATGATCAATTCTGTAAACGAGTTAGCCTGCTCTGAGATCAAATCCATCTTCTCTGCTTACTGCTTACAAGACACTTCTCTACAATAAGTGCACGTTGAACCAAACATGGACTGAAGCAAATGACATCAACACTAACAAAATTTAGGGGAAGACAGTTTTTTTGAAGAACCAGCTGATTTCTTCTCCGTCTTATAAGCTCATCTGAAACTTGCAACATTCCATATATAAATGTTTTACAAAATCTGCATATTCTTTTCTAATGATGAGGAATAATGGACTTACAAAGTTATTTCAAATTCTGGATTTGTTTGACCACATGGTTTAGTTTCAGGAAAATCAAGTGCTTTCCTAATTACCATTTAAAACAAGTAAACAAACATGTGAATGGAAGGGAAATAGAGTGAAAGGGACTAACTGATTATTATTAAGCAAAAACATCAGAAAAATTATCTCAGCAAAGTGTAAGGAAGGCAACATTTTAGTTACTTTAAGACAGTATTCTAAGGTAGAGAAATTAATTTGAAAAGTTCCTAAATAATTGCAAAACATTTTGCAAAATAATGGCAATATTAATACAAATGGGAAATATCTAGTTAAATAAATTAGAAAAATCCAAACTTGTATATTTCCATACCATGATTTAAGGAAGAAGGACCTAAAAGAATGCTTTTAAAATATGATGATGCCTATTCATTTTAGTGTTCTAACAACTACCAAATGTTAAGAGAAGGAGAAATGTGTTAAAACCCTCAATATCTGGCTTTACTGGGGAAGGAAAAACATCATCTGAAAAATAAATATTTGCTTTAAAAGTTATTTGATAACAAAATGGTAAATGATCTAAATTTTATTCATAACCTTGAAAGTACAGAATAAAAATAAAAATAAGCATGAAATAGACATAGATTCTAGTTCTCCATGTAGATTATTATAAACGTGTAAACTGCTTCTATTTCAGCTGGCAGCAAGTCCAAACGTTTCTGTTCTTTGCCTGCACACCCAAAAGCATGTTAGCAAAGGGAGGATACTTAACTTCTGACTCAGCTCTGACCTCTTCTGTCTTTGTGTGAAGATCTGGGTCTACCGCCATTACTCAGAGGAAATAACTTTAATAGTCTCGAGGTAGAAAATTGAAGTCATTGTAACAAAATGGACCAGACTCTCAGAATCAGCTATTCAAGTAGCAAGAACATGTAATGCTTTAAGTTGAATCTCAAATAAAATACTCTCTTCCTCCACTAAGGGTCCTGAGGTCAAGTCACAGGAGTATCTTTAGAAAAAATACTTCCAACTCAAAAGTTTCTAAAATGTCACCGCTTAAGCTAGTGCCTGTTGATATACTAACTGAAAATGCACCAGGGTTAGAACAAAGGTTACCAGGTATGTCTAGGGAAAGCAAAGGGATTATAAAGAAAGCGTTGCTATGTGTTTACGTGAAGCGCTTGAGTATTAAGTGCGGGGCTGGAAACCGTCCCTAAGCGTCCTCAGCACAGGTCTGAGGCCAGCAGAAAGAACGTCTGCTCATCGTGCAGCAGACAGGGGGCCCTTTCCCTCCAGCTTCAGTGTACAGCGTGGGCATCCATTCACAGGTCCATTTTTGGCTTAATCACTCAGCCTTTTTTGTAGGGTCACCTCAAACAGTTTCTGAGTGAATCTGGAGGAAGTCTTCAGTAGAAAATTACTGAACGAACTTTCTGAAATTTTAGGTAACAAATAACAAATTTTAGCTAAACAGAGACTATGTCATTCTTAAGCTTTTTAACCAATTCTTCTGTTTTCACATAAATTGTAAATAGGAAGAAAGGCCCATCATTCTTCATGTTCAAAGTTAACACTAAAACCCATAAACTACTGCTCTGATGATGATAAATTCTGCTCACAGTGCAGAAAATAAATTCCTGCCTGCTGCTTTGTGTCCAAACGTGCTCCCCACTGGCTTTTTAACCCCACCTCTTTACTTATACAATCACCCTTCGGTACCCACGGGGTTGGTTCCAGGATCCCTCATCCCCAAATCTGTGAATGCTCGCATCCTTTACATAAACTGAGCTAGAACAGTTGGCTCAGTATCAGCAGATGTGGAATCCACAGACAGTGACGGGTGACGGTACTACTTCCCCTGCTTGAACGGCCCTTCCTGCGTACACATGAAATGTGGATTTTATCTCTAGTTCAAGGACGACTACTGCCTTCTGAAAAATTCAGCAAATGGTGGGATCCATGCTGGCCTCTCAGCAAGCCCTTTTCTGAACTCAATGCTATTTAACTATACAGTGCCTTCCACTGTGCCATATCAGGGTGTATGTGTTGTGGGTGTGTTTTTATCTGTGAATATTTTTCCATTTCCTGGAAGTAGGAATGCTGATAATAATTTAGTAGGTGTATGTTTACCTTCATGTAAACTTTAGACTTTTCTAAAGGAGCTGTACCATTTTGCTTTCCATAGGAGATATATAAGAACTCTGGTTGCTCCATTTCCTCACTGGCTTTTGTAAACTGGTATTCCATTTTACAAAATGACAGTTTACCTAACAGGTATGTAGCCGTATCTCTACGTAGTTTAAACTTACAGTTCTCTAATGGTAAATGATTCTGAACATCTTTCACACGCACATTTGAAGCATGTACCTCTTTTAGTGCAGTGATTGTTTTAAATATTTTATCTATTTGTATTGGGTTGTTTGTTTTCTTATTGTTGACTTGAGTGTTCATATTCTGGATACCAGCCCTGTGTTCAAGTATAATTTGCAAATATCTTTTCTTCATTCATAGCTTGTCTTTTCATTCTCTGAGCAGTATTTAAGTGCAGAGCAAAATGTTTTAAATTTAATAAGTCCAATTTACCAAATATTTTACATTTTATAGGTCATGTTTTTGATGTAAGTATCTCAGGAACTCTTCTGGCTAACCCCAAATGAGGAAAAAATTCTCTCATGTTTTCTTCTAGAAATAGTCAAGTTTGTATTTTATATTTATGTCAGTGACCCATTTTAGTTATTTTTTCATGTAAGGTTTTAGGTATGTGTCTAGGTTCATCTATTTGATTATGGATGTCCAGTTTTTCCAGTACTATTTGTTGAAAAGATTATTTTTTTCTCTTGTACATTTATCAAAATTCAATTGGTTATGTTAATAGGCCAGAGTCTCAGTTCGGTACATCTAAGTGCCTATATTTTTGACAATAACACAGTGTTGACTGCTGTAGCTTTATAGTAATACATAATATGAGGTAATTAAGTCTTCAAACTTTGTTCTTTTTTTCCAAAATTGTTTAGATATTATTGTTCCTTTATTTTTCCATCTAAATTTTGGAATTAGCTTGTCAATAATTACAAGTCCTTAAGTTTCCCCAAATATGGATTCACAATAAAGAGGTGGAAATTACATACAAGAACCAAACAAACATTCTGGGATTTAAAAAGTACAATGAGTAAAATTGAAAATTTACAAATAAGTTCAATAGCAGATTTGAGTTGTCAAAAGAAAGAGCTGGGAAACTTTAGGTCAACTGAAATTACTCAGTCTAGGACCTGAAAAAAATAAGAATGAAGAAAAATGAACAGAGCCTCAGAGATTATGAGATACCATCAACATATCAATATTTGTATAACAGAAACTCCAGAAGGAAAAGGGAGAGAGAAAAGAACAAAGAACTAATTTGAAGAAATCCTTTCCTCAGAACTCCCCAAATATAATGTAAAACATTCATCTCTATGTCCAAGAAGCTCAATAAATTCCAAGTAGAATAAACTCTAAGATTTTCCACACCTAAACACAGCATAGTCAAAACTGACAAAAGACAATAACAAAAGAATAATTTTGAAAGCAACAAGAGAAAAATATTTCATAACGTACAAGGGATCAGCAATGAGTACGGCTGACTTCTCAAGAGAATTAATGGAAGTCAGAAGGCACTGGGATGACATATTTGACGTTGCCAAAGGAAATGCACTGTCAACCAAGAATTCTAGAGTCAGCAAAATTATCCTTCAAAAATTAAGAAGAAACTAAGACATTCCAAGATTTTGAAGTTTGAGAGGATCAGTCATTAGCACACCTACATTATAGGAAATTCCAAAGGGCCTTCAGGCTGAAATGGAAAGACAAAGTAAGCAAACAAGCCACACAAGCAAGTAAAGAGCTATCGCACATGTAACCATAGAGGTAAATGTACAAGACGGAATCAATGTATTTTCGTAAAAGCTTTCCACTCCCATGTGATTTGAAAAAGAGCTGCATAAATCAAGAGTTATTAAACTGTGTTTGTGGGCTTATAATGTATAAAGATGTAATTTTATAACAATAGTAATATTGAGGGGAGAAGAAAGGAGCTGTATATTATAGAAACTTTAAAGCAAAACGTCTGTAAACTATATAAATTAAGTTAGTAATCATTTAAACTGGATTGTTTTAAGTTAAGATGCTAATGAAGTTTCCAGGGAAAACACTTAACATTTAACAGTGCATTTTAAAGGGCAGAAAAGGAGGGAATCAAAGTGATACACTAGAATATGCATATTTAACATAAATATCTTTTGATGGCAGTAGTGGAGAAACAGAGAACAAAAAAGACAAAAGACGTATAGAAAACAAATAGAAAATGCCAGCTGTAAATCCTACTTTATCTACCTTATTTAATTACATCATTTAAACCGTACCTTATGCAATTACATCAAATGTAAAACCAATTAAAATTCCAATTAAAAGGTAGACACTGACCAAATGGATTAAAGAGTGGGAAAAAAATGATCCAACGATTTACTGTCTATAATAGACTCACTTTAGATTGAAGGATAGATAGATTAAAACAGGATGAAATACTAACCAATCATGAAAATTTATTCACTCACAGTTCTGTAAGTCAAAAGTCACAGTGGGTTCATCGGGCTAAAATCAAGATACCTGTGTGGTTAGCTCTATCTAGTCCATCTTCCCAGAGACAGAAAACTCCAACCCCCAGATGTACACCCAACAGAAATAAATGCGTGTATGAACAAAAAGATATATTCAAGAGGGTGTTGTAGCTTTGTTGGTAATATCCATAAGCTGGAAGTAATTCAGTTGTAAATTATAGTAAATTAAAATATAGTAAATTAAAATATTATGGTACATTTATACATTGGAATCTTATACAGCAATAAAAAATGAACCATTTGTACACACAGGGATGAATCTCATACACAAAATGATGAATGAGAAAGGATATCAAAAAAGGTTACATACAAAATGATATGATTTACAGGAACTTTAAAAAGAAATAAAAGCAATCAATAAAGATAGAATTCATAATGCCAGTTGGTTTTGCTGAGAGATTTGTATGTAAAGGGATGGCGTTGACTGAAAAGGGCCCAAGGAGCCCTGTGGGGTGCTGGAAAGGATTTGTCAGTTGATCTGAGCGGTTGGCACATGGATGAATATATATATATACAAGAATTCATCAACTTGTCACTTTACTGTATATATGCTATGCCTCAATATATTTTTGACATTAAAAAACACATGCAGACACTCATCTTTTCTCCCACTTTTAGTGAATCCAATGTGGTTTTGCTTTTTGCTTTGTTAATAACTGGCTGTACACCTACATCTCGATCAGTGTTGCATTTTTATTTAAAAAAAAAAAAAACCTACCAAAAGAAGGCTGTTGAATGGAGCATCCTTCCACTTGAGTTAAAATTATCCTTTTCTTAGTAGGGGACATTAGGCAAGGAAGAGCCCTAGGAATCCAGACTATGCCTGTACGCTATAGACGTGGTCCTTACATAATGAAAAAAGTCCCCATACTGTTTTGGAAAACGTACTCTTTAAGCTTCCATGAAAATGGCTGATAGAATATCTGGAAAACCATTTAGCAACAGACTAAAGTGCAATCCTTTGTTGATATGGACTGCTGTGCTTAGGAAACACTGCTGAAGGTTTTAAGAAGCAATTATTAGAACAAATGTCTCTGTGTGGGTGCTTTGCTCTGCAGTTGGATGAAAACACAGCTTTCAGCTCGTGATATTTGCAAGCTGACTATTTTCTGAAACTCAAAATAAAATAGGCACCTGAGAAGAAATGCATTCAGAAAATTACTTCCTTAGTATAAAGAAAATTGGATACAATTCCTCCACGGAATTACATGGGAAACTCATTTGTATAACAGGTTTAAAAGCTGTTGAAAGAAAGTAGTTGAACCCAGATTATACAAAATCTTAGAGGAAGTCAACCCTTTGGGTAGCTCTTTGAAATTTAAACAATAAGAAATGTATAATATTTGCGCTGAAATGGAAGGAAAACCTTAATTACTTAATGTGCTGCACATCTTAATTGAAACAAAAGACTTTCCTGGGATCACAACTGTATGCAGCCTAGGGGGTAGTTCCAGTGAATAGTGACTGTTATGCATTACTTTCTGATGTTCTTTAATTCCATCTAGTTAGAATAATCAGTATACACTTTTTTGTGTCTGCTTCTTAAGATCTGATAGGTCCATCATGTCATGCATATGTCATTAGTCTTTGTTTTATTTCTGATTAGCATTTAGTTGTATGAGTGTGATAGTTTGCTCGTTCTATGTTGATTGGCATCTGGGGCTTTGATGAGCCAAGCTGTAGTACATGTTCTAGAGCATTCTTGGTGAGTATTTGCTCTCATTTCTCTTGAATAAATGCCAGGAGTGGGATTGCTGGATCATAGGGGAGGTGCATATTTAAGTTTAGGAGAGCGTCAGTTCCCTAACGAGGTTGAGACATCCAGTTGTGGGTGTATTTGTATTTCCGATATCCGTCAGAAAATCTCACTTCCTACATATTGCTCACTTCCTCATTTTCTCAGTTGAGAAATCCAAAGCATTACATAATTCAGTATCAATACTGTCAAATTCATTTCTCCCTGCTTTCCTGCTTCATTGGGATAAAATCAGACCCAAGGAAAGGAAATCTAAAACTCAAATTGTTCAAATGATTTTTGGGCCAAACATAAGAAACTTAAATGCTTTCAATAAAACTCCTCAGTGGGTAAGCTCTAGAAATCACGTAAATGAATGTGAGAGTCACTGCAATTTCAGTCCAGCCCAGTGATGTGTCCTCAAGCCTAAACAAGGGTTTCTCCCTCTTTTTAAATTTTATATCTCAACAAATCTAGCTTTCTCTGTCTTTAATTTTGGAGAATGATAATCATGCATACAGAAAATAATGCCTTCACATACTAATTTATGTTAATTCTTCTAATTAGATGGTTTATCAGTTCTGGTTTGTTTTTTTTTTTAATTTTTGTTGCCGCTGCTTTTTATTACACAATAATGCAAAATCCCTCCAGAGCTAAACAGCCATGTCAGAATAGGATTCCTTGTAAAGCTAATGTCACGGGTCCAGCAAGACGAGTCATGTTTTAACAGTGGTTTGGGGCATTTTGTGTATGGAACCCCCATTACATATTTTTATTGCCAAAAACACAGACAGTTACAAATCTAAAATATTTCTTTAAACATTAGGCTCTCCCTTAGGTGATTAGCTTTTTGGTACCCACACCAACTCCAGTAATACCTTCCCCCAACTCTAGAGATCCCAGAAATTCAGGCAGAAAAATTATATGGGAGTGGAGTCCTCAGCTTGGTGACAACATCCTGCCAGAGGAAAGAAAGAAGACCCCGGACACCCCCTGCTCTATTTGACACTGCGGTACATTCTCCATAGATATAAAGGTGTCTATGGACTTACAAAACAGCTTTCTTCCTTAAAAATAGAAAGAAATAAAACAAACACATCTGGTTACAGTTCTAAAAACACACATAACAGAAGAAATCTGCACTTTTATCAAACTCGAAACATTACTCAGTGTGGCGCCAACTGGTGTCCTTCAAAGTCCAACCACCCCTGTTCCTGGGCTCTCGTGTCTGCCTGCGATCCCTCAGTAGATAAAGTACATTCTTTTCTGGGCGTGTTTCCCCTGATAAACTAACAGCTCTAGGTAATGCCTGATCTCACACTAGCTCAAGCTGCTTTCAGCCCATGCCTCCACCTTATCAGAGTCATAGACCCCGTCACCCCTTCAAGGACCCAAAACTTCTTACCTCACCTACAGCCAATCAAAAACTTGAGCGGTACCTGAGGTAACCCTCCCCAATAAAACAGCTCGGTAAGCAGCCCTCAGGGCTCACACGGGCACCTCTCACCTGTGTGGCTCACTGTTGTCTCTGACAGCACAACCTAATAAACTCCTTTTCTGTTTTCACTCTTTGTCTTTGATAAATTCTTTCACCACCTGCACATCGGCCAGCCACGTCCCCCAGCACTCAGGACACATATTATCATGCTAGAGTCTATTTTTCTGGTTGAATATCATTAAATTGTTTTTACTCTCTTTTAGTAAGTGTAGAAATATGAAAAATTAAAATCAAGGTATCTTTCTGCAGGAAAGTCCCAACATGATTGAGTCTTTTCCTTTGCTATTGCTCTGAGCAACAATTGTTTTCTGTAGAAAATGATTAGGGGTATTTGAGGTCTGTGCGATGGGGTGTCCACAATATAGAGAAAAGATTCAGTTGTTTGGAGAAGAGCACATGGACAACTCCATCCCGCTCTCTGCCTTGCCTCCCACTTCCCCAGCTGGCAGGCCAGCCCCTTAAATGTCCTTTCTGAAGGGCTGTGTCCACCCTTGCCCACCACAGAGAACTTCTGATAGTGGCTGCTGTCCACGATCTTACCCAGGGTCACCACAAGAAATACTCACAACTGCTACTCTGTACACTCCCTTCCCCCTTTCTATTCCTGTGGAGACCTGAAGTGTCTTTTGGGAATATGAATGTATCCTGGCCAAATGTATGAATATACTAATATGAAATTTCATTCTAGGCTTTATTTTAAACATGACGGCTCTGGGTTTAATCAAATCAGGAAGAATGTGCCAAGTCACTGTTTAAAATATGTCTTTCCTAAACACCAACTCCCTGCTTATTACCAGACACCTAAAATGGTACAATTTCTAAAGGTCTAATATATATATAATTGGAATATACTAGGAAGAGATGAGAGAACAGCTCAGAAGTTATACTTGTGATAATGACTGAGAACTTCCTAATTAATGCCAGATACGAAGTCCTTAAGATCTTTCCTATTTCCCAGACTAAAGAAGGGGGCGTATTTACCCATGTATCTTCTTTTTTCTAGCCTTTTGATTGATGCAGAGCACACACAGAAAACAAATGTGGTGACATCTTCCGTCCTCCATTTGTTGGTGGCAATCACTCACATTCGAGCTCTCAATCAGCTGCAGAGCATGTAGTTTAGAGGCACTTTGCATAAGGACTAATAATAAAGACCCTAGAGCTATATACATACAAATCTTTATTTTAGAAACAAATGTTGTAACATAAGGAAATTACTCGACCTTAAATATTAACTGTTGAGCTCCAGTATGTAAAGAGCTTGTAACTTTTCACTTCAGTTCATACCACAGGAAACTGCAAGATGAACTGAAAATCAAAGGCATCTTAGATTCCTGTGAGAACTAAAGTTTCTGGGCAAACCACCACCCTGAAGTCTGGAGAGACAGGTACACCCAGTGAGAAACAGCTGAGATCAGCTGACCTGGAGCAAAAGTTTCTAGAACCATAAAATGGTAGGAACATTTTCATGGTGATTTTGATGAAATGCTGGAGGCTGAATCTGAATTACAGTAAGCCATAAAGTCGTGGGATTTTTAGGGGATTCCCACATTTAGTGGGGTTTACCTTAAGGGTCCCACAAGGTTTTTACAAGTGAAGATAGAAGAAAGAGCCCCTCTAGCTTTGGGACAGGGCATAAGGAGGTGGGGGGTGGGGGGAGTAGGGTGTAGTATCTGTGAAATTTGTTTAGTCTTCTTTGTAACAAAGACCAGCTCCACAGCGACCGAAGGTGTTGCCAGAGCCTTATTCCAGCTGGGGAAAGGGCATTCCTCCCACAGCAGCTCCTCCTCATCAGAAGGCAGGGAAAACAGTCGACAAGGTTAGGAGACAGATGGGGAACACAGCAGCTGGGGAGGCAACGGGGTGAGAGGGCAAAAAGGCTACTTCAGCACTTGTGACTGTCTAGTCCCAAGACAAAGCCCACTGAGAGACTCAGCTTTAGCCAGAAGAGTGTGAAGCCGTCTTCACCCACGTTTTGCCACCTCACAAACATGACTCCAGCATAACAACAATAGACTCAGCTGAAACTGTGCAAGGAACAGACCATCTCTCAGGGGTAGTAATTAGGGGACCCCAGAGTCAAGAGGGGAGGCAAAGCCAAAATCAGTTCAGAAATGTTCCTCTGGTACCTGCAGCTGCAACACTCAGCACAGCTTCTAGTCAAATGAGCATAAGCGCTCACATCAGGGCGTAGTTGACTCAGCGCTGTGATCTCTTACAACATGCTCAGCTTTCCACAAAAAAATAAAAGTGACAAGGCATGCCAGAAGGCAAGAAAGAAAGCAAATCTGAAGAGAGGAAGATCATCAGAGCCAGATTCAGATACGATACAGATGGTGGAATTATCAGACGTGAAATTTAAACTAACTGTAATTAATATGTTAAGGCATCTAATTTTAAAAAAAGGAGAAAACATGCAAGAACAAATGGGTAATGTAAGCAGAGAGATGGAAACGCTAAGAAAATATAAAAAAGAAACACTAGAAATCAAGACCATGGTAACATAAATGAAGAACACCTTCAATGGGTTGATCCCTATGCTGGATGGCCAAGGAAAGAATTAGTGAGCTTGAAGGTAAATTAATAGACTTGTCAAACTGAAATGCAAAGAGAAAAAAGAATTTAAATATAAACATGATAGAGCATCCAAGAACTTTCAGACAATTTCAAAAGGTCTAATACAGATATGATTGGAATATACTAGGAAAAGATGAGAGAACAGACCAGAAGTTATACTTGTGATAATGGCTGAGAACTTTCTTTTTAAATTTTATTTATTATAGTCTTTTTTATTGTATTGTATTGTATTATATTGTATTGTATTGTATTTTGTTTTATTTTAATTTGGGGAGAGGAGGTAATGAGGTTTATTTATTTTTTCAGAGGAGGTGCTGGGGAATGAACCCAGGGCCTTGTGCATGCTAAGCATGCACCCTACCGTTTGAGCTACACCCTCCCCCAAGAACTTTCTAATTAATGACAGATACCAAACAGTAGACCCAAGAAACTCAGAGAATGTAGCACATGATAAATACAGAGGAAAAAATCCCCCCAAATCAAAAAGAAACCCCACATTGAGTCATATCATATTCAAAATGCAGATAGTCAAAGTAAGAGAGAAAATCTTGAAAGAAGCTGGGGCTGTGGGGACATTTTAGCTATTGAGGGACAAGGGGAAGATTTACAGAGATAAGTCACACAAACAGTAAGACGGTGGAGTAGAATATTTAAGGTATTAAAAGAAAAACAGCCCCCTGCCTAGAATTCTGCATACAGACTTATCCCTCAAAAGTGAAGAATAAATATTTTCTCAGAAAAACAAAAACTAAGAGATTTTATCACCACAAGATCTGTTTTGCAATAAATATATTTTTTAAAAAGTTCTTTAGGTAGAAGGAAACTTGGTAGCGGTCAGAAACATGGATCTACAGGCATAAATGAAAATAAAATAATTTCTTTATGTTCCTAATTCTTAACAATCTAAAAGAAAAGTTTATTTACAGCAATAATAGTAACTATTCACTAGGTGGTTATAACATAGAGACAAGGGAGACGTGTGACGAAACTCAAAGGGGTGAAACCATGGAACTCACCTGAAATGGTACATTGTTATCTGAAGGTGCATTTAGCTTAGTTGAAAAAGTACCTTGCAAACTCTAAGGCTGCCATTGGAATTTTTAAAGAAGTCTAATGGCATACAAATAGAGCGGGTAATATGGAATAATATAAAATGCTGAGTTAAAGCCAGAGGAGGTGGAAAATGAGGAGCGGAGGAACAAAAACAAACGCACTGAAAAGGGAAGAGCTATACTGTGTTACACGTTAACCCAGCTGTGTCAGTCGTCACTTTGGGTGCGAGTGGTCTAAGTGCACCAAATACAGAGATTGTCACAGCAGAACAAGAAACTCACTTTGAATGCAAGGTCTCAGATAGGTTAAAAGCAAAGGAATGGAGAAATATATAACATGTTAAGAGTAACCCAAAAAGTTGAGATGCCTTTATTAATTTTAGAAAAATCAGACTTCAGAAGAAGGAAATTATCACCAAAAAAGAGGGGCATTATATAATGATAAAGAGATAAATTCCCCAAGAAGACATGGGCATCTTAAACACGCATGCACCTTCAAAGAGAGCAAAAGGCACATGAGGCAGAAACTACTAGGACTGAAGGGAGAAATATGGGAGTTTTCTACTACTGTATGTAATCAGCACCTAAAGGTTTCTAGCGGCTTAATCATAATTTTCCCAAACTGAAAGCAACCAAGATCTCTTCCAATAGTTTAACAGATAAATAATGGTACAGCCATGCAGTGGAATACTCTTCAGTGATAAGAAAGAATGAACTATCAAGCCTCAAAAATGTACAGAGGAATCTTATATGCATATTGCTAGATCAAAGAAGCTCATCTAAAAACAAGTTACATATTGGGTAATTCCATCTTATGCCATTCCAGAAAAAGTACAAACTATAAAGATGTAAAGAGATCAGGGGTTGCCAGGTGTTCAGGGGGAGTGAGGGTTGAATAAGTGAAGTGAAGGTGATTTTTCAGGGCAGTGAAACTATCCTGTAGGGTAGATACATGATCATATGTGTTTGTGAAAACCCACAGAACTTCATAATTACAAGTCAATCTTAATGCCTGCAAATTTTATAAATTTAGGAAGCTAGGGGATCCCAGAAAGGAACCCAGAAAATGACTTAACAATCTGTCTTACCAATGTGTAAAACAACCTCTCTGAAGGGGATGGGGGATAAATGTGTTGACTTAGGAAACACTGGAAATGAATGGAGTCTGTAAGTCTAGAGGAAAAAAGAACTGTTCTTAAGTACTAAAATCTAGTGAATACAGTTGTTTCCATCTGAGTACGCATTAACTCTGAAATCACTCTACGTGCGGCAATGGAATTGAACAATTAAGCAACGGTGGATGAATTAAGCAAATGGAAGCCAGGATTCTAACTGCTGAAATGAGAGCCTGGAGATCAGTGAGGGGGAGATGCTAGAATGACTCATGTTGTAACTGATTAGAACTGGAGACCTCAATGTGGACTCTTGTTTAGCCATGTGTATAGTTACACAGAGAAATACACGTGTGTGTATGCACATTTTCCAGAGGGTCATGGAAATGGAATCACAGTATGTAGAGAGGTTCAGAGACTTAGTTATATGCATTTGAGAGTCATCTATTCATCCTATTACCGCACATACATTTTGTTTGTTTTGTCAGCTGAGAGGACTTAGAAACACCACCGCCTCAGTAGAAGCGAGCATACCTCACACCCAGACCTTGACTTCTAACACTGTCCTCCAACAAAAGGAGGGAAATGGCTGGCTCCAGGACTGGGGAAGTAAACTCACAAGATGAGCCTGGACCATCTTGTAGTGCCAGAGAGTAAGAAAGTGGTTTTTAAATTTTTTTTAAATAATACTGTTGCATGTGTCAAAGGGACAGAAGAGCTAATTGAAAGACTTCCCAATGGCCAACACTGGAACTATTTAAGCAGCAAATAAAGTAGAGCTGGGTTATAAACCAAAGTATGAAATAAACATCCATAAATTAACACTGATATAAATAAATGCTAAGGTTATCAAAAACAAAGTCTGATCAAACTATCATAGCCAAGAGGAGCCCAAGGAAACCTGGCAAGTAAGTGTAATATCATGCTCTAGACGGACTCCTAGAGCAAAGAGAGGATGGCAGGGAGGCAAAAACTAAGGAAATGTTGAATAAAGTGTGGACATTAGTTAATAACAATATGTCAATATTGGTTTGTTAATTTTGAAAAATGTGTGATGTTAATAATACAGATACTGGAGATGGGGTGTGTGGGGACTCTCCTATTTTTGCAATTTTTCTATAAAAGTAAAGCTTATTTCAAAGAAATCAAAAGACAGTGACTGCAGGATACGCAGTGGGACGGGGAATTAACCGTTAGACCAGATTTCAGCACGTTATCCTCATCCAGGCTTCTGCTGTTAACTGAGCAAATACCCCAACGATGTTCCTCCCCGGGGTCACTCTGGTCTAGCTACCTGGTTCACGAACAACACTGCCCAGTGAGTGGGCTGAGATTGTATCAGCCCATTTTAGACAAAGATTTGAAAACAATTCCTGTGGGCATGGAAAAAAGGGGCCGTTTTTCTCATTTACAACGGCTTCTGAGAAGTTGGGCAAATATGTGGCCTCCACTCTGTGTCAGGTGTGGTTTGCTGTCTGAGGGAGAATAACATAGACTCTCTAAAAGTGGTGAGAAACCACCTCACCCCCAGGCGGACACCAAAGTCCCAACAAAGGATTTCGTTCACTCTTTTTCTTGGCTTAGCTAGAAGGCAAAGATGGAGCGGACCTCTGGGCCTGGTCCGCATCACTGTGGGACACTGGCAGAGGGGAGCAGGACAGGACCACAGACACGGTGCCTGGCATCCCCAGGGCTCACAAGGCCAGCACACGGACCAGGAGGAGAAGGCTCCCCACCTTCAGCTGCTCCATAAACTTTGTGTTTGGGGCCCTGTCAATTTGTTGGACACCCTGGTGTGTAACATACTGCTAAATACTAATCTAGTAAATTCATGTTTATTACATAAAAACAAGTAAAATCATGTCAACAGTTTGAAGTCTAGTCTTCAAAGGAGAAAAACTACCAAACTGTGTTTTTTGGTTTGTTCATTCTTAACTTGTATGTTACAAATTACAAGATGTTCACAGTTCATAATCTATTTTTACAGATTAAGTAATGTTAAAAATACACAATAGTGGTCGGTTTTCCCAATTTCAGTGGGATAATATATCAATGAAGCAAAATCAGTTTGAGGTATTGTCATCTGTGAAGAATTATTCATTAAAGGATATATAACTCACCATTTTTCCTATCTGATTTTACCACAAAATGTATTTGATTTTTAAAAAGTTAGAGCAATAAGAAAAGGAAACATCTCACTTGGAACATCATCTGAAATTTATACGTTGACATTAACATTTGCTTTTCATACATTCTTTAATAGATTCCTGGCACATAAATAGCATAAGAGGTGTAACATTACATTCTTTGTTTCTGAATAATTATTTACCTATTTCCTTAACTTCATGACTATTTTTATATACTCCTGGCAGGAGAATACACCACAATGTGTCCTGTCAATTTTTTAAATGTTTGCTAAACGAAAAGAGGAAAACTAAATATTTGATTTTTTGTTAAGTATTTTGCCAAAGTAAATTTGAGTTTTTAGCTTGAGGGATTATTTAAATAACTTACTCTGAGTAGGTATTGTAGAAATGAGATTGCAGGTTCAAATAAAACTTGCACTGAATGTCAAGTTACTTTCAAGATAAGTGTATCGATTTATGTCATTATAAAATTGCCTCTTTCCACACATTCACTACTGGACACTTTCAAGCAGTTTAATTTTTGCTAATCTCATACTTTAAAATGGCAACTCACTGTTTTCATTTATATTGTCTGTTTAATACTATGAAGCTTATTTTGTGGTAAGTTTCTATCTGCAATTTTTCCCATGTGAATTTCCTTTTTGTATTATATGCAAATCTCCCTATTGCACTGTGGGCTTTGTTTATGTTTTTGGTGTTGATTTGTGGGATTGCTCTGTTTAAGGAGGATACTATAACATTTGCAGCAACATGGATGGACCTAGAGATGATCATACTAAGTGAAGGAAGTCAGACAGAGAAAGACAAATATCACATGATATCACTTACATGTGGAATCTAAAATCTGATACAAATGAACTTATTTACAAAACAGAAACAGACTCACAGACACAAACTTATGGGTACCAGATGGGAAGGGGAGAGGGTTAAATTAGGAGTTTGGGTTAACAAGTACAAACTACTACACATAAAATAGATAAACAGCAATGTCCTATGTATATCACAGGGAACTATGTTCAATATCTTTTAATAACTAGAATGAAAAATAATATGTATATATGAATCACTTTGATGTACACCAGAAACTAACACATTGAAAATCAACCGTATTTCTATTAAAAGAGGGATACTATATAAGTCAGGATTCTTTCAGTTGCAAATCATAAAATCAAATACAGATTAACTTAAACAAAAAAAAATAATTTACTGGATTGTGTAACTGACAAAATCAGAGCCAGATATGACTTAAGAAAAGGATGATCCAGATGCTCAAAAATGCATAAGCATTGGCAGTCAATCAGTCTCATGACACATTTCTCACACCTTCACTGGTGTGGTGTGGTTGAGAAGGAGTCCAATTCCTAACTTCCTCCCTTAGACCAGAATCAGAAGAGTGAAGATTACTTCAAATGCTTTGGCTTGACTGAGGGCTGCCCAAGTAACTGGTATTCTCCTCACCTGACATTCAGCCCAGACAGAAATGGCAGCGTAATTTATATCTCAGGCTGAAAGTCCAGGAAGGCAGTGGCAGACATAGTGGAGCATGAACACTGGAGGGGACTGTAGACTTGTAGATGTCTGCAGGCAAGAGCTTATAAGCAGAATGCCTCAATTCCCTAGAAGAAACTGGAATGAAATTGGGGGGGTAATTAAGGTACTTAAAAGCAGCAAGAGAAAATTGGGAGGGGGGTGGAAATACACACACACACACACACACACACACACACACACACACACACTCACACAGAGAGTCCCAGAAGGGGCACACCCTTAAAACATTTGAAATGACTTTAAGCATTTACCCTGGACTGATGTCAAAGCTCAAAGGTCTACAAATTAGTAAAGATCTTCCACAACAGTCTTCAAAGATGCAGAATGTGGCTCTGTGTTTCAAATGCCCAAATTTCAACAAAAGATCACAAGACATACAAAGAAACAGAAACACAGCACATGTCAAAAAACAAAATAAATCTCCAGAAATAGCCTCTGAATGATACACATATTGGACTTACTAAACAAAGACTTGAAAACCTGTTTCAAGTATGCTCAAAGAACTAAAAAAATATATGAACAAAGAGCTAAAGTAGATAATAGAAATGATATATGACCAAAATGAGAATATAAATAAAGATTGTAAAATAGAACAAAATAGAAATTCTGGAGCTTAAAACCATAGTAACTAATTGAAAAATTCACTAGAAGGGTTCACAGCAGACTCTAACAGGCAGAAGAAAGAATCTATAAATATGAAAACATGTCATTCGAATTTATTGAGTCTGAGGAGCAGGGAAAAAAAAATGAAGAAAAGTGGACAGAGTCTAAGGGACTTATGAAATACTATGAAGCCAACCAATATATTCATTAAAGGAGTCTCAGAAGAAGAAGACGGAAAAAGAAAAGGTCAGAGAGGCTATTTGAGGAAGTAACAGCTGAAAATGTCCCAAATTTGAGGAGAGACATGGGTATACAAATACAAGACAAACAATGAACTATAATTAGGATAAATCAGTGAGACCCACACAGAGACAGATAAACTGTTGAAATCCAAATCCAAAGAGAATCTTGAAAGCAGTAAAAGAAAAGCAACTCATTACCCACAAGGACTCCTCAAAGAGACTACCAATGGGTTTCTCAGCAGAAATCTTGCAGGCCAGAAGGTCGTGGTCTTTTTATTATTTAGATGATGAAGGTTTATGTCAATGTGGCCAAACTTTATTCACTATTTCCCTGTGAAACATGTAAAATTTATTTCATTCTTGGTTTTCATAAATGTCATGATCATGTATTATCTGTGGAATGGGGATGGGGGAAGGGTGTAAGCAGACAGCCCTGAAGGTGCTCTGCAGACATTTACAAAGGTCATCTGCTGAAAGACAATTTCTTCTATTTGTTTTTTCTTTTTTTTTTTTCAGTTATTCTTTCCCAACGAAGCTCTACTGTCTTTTCCTCCCCGCCTTCTCTACTCTCCTCTTCTGTCTCTATCTCTCTCTGTGTAATTTCAGTTTTTATTTTCTGAAGCTGACTCTGTTATTGGCACTGCTTTTTCTCTCCATATTCTGCAGTAATTCTTCAGTTTCATTTACCAGATCACAGTGTTGTCTAATTACTATTCTGCCCATTTTATTGAATCTTCATTCTTGAAGGTTTAGCATTCAAATAGTTGATTCTCTAGAAATATGCTTCCTCCTTATTTTACACAGCATCTGCTGTTGCTTTAGGGATGTATCAGCTGCTCAAGTCTCTCTCAGATTATTACTTTAAGGTTTTCTATATTGTGCCTTAACTCTGTTTTCTTGGAGTCCCTGATAGCCTGTTGGTGCACTTCCCACTGGCTCTGTCGGGACTCCACACTTAGACTCAGCACGCTGCGCTGCATATACGTTACTTACAGGCCTGTTTTCGTAGTGTTATGTGGAATAAGACATCACAGTCAACCATCTCAGATTGCAGTATTATTGCAGAAACCCAAAGCCCATGAAGTCATTTCCCCCAAACATTGCCAAGGACTAGTCCTGCTCTATAGTGCTGTGAAGAGGGCTGAGGCTTTAATGAGACCTGCTGGAAATAAGTCCTTTCAGCCTTGCCTGTGCTGCAGACCTGCCAACAGTGTTTGAATCACAGTTAACACAACCCCATGTTTACTTTTTGTCCCTCCCTCCCTCCCTTCCTTCCTTCCTCCCTTCCTTCCTTCTTTCCTTCCTCTCTACCTCCCTTTTCCTTCTTTCCTTTCTTTCTCCCTTTATTTTTTAAAGGACATTGAATGGACATAATTGGATGAATCCTTGTTCATGATACACACTTATCATTGGCCCATTTAAAGTATCCCATTATTCATTTATTCAACTAGATATTTTAACACTATAACAAGGTCCTGAAAAACCACCGCCTGAAGAAAAGTTAGGAGTTTGGTAATAGTCTGTATCTAACTAAGCAACCTCCCCAAACCCACCCACTTGCATAATCACAGTGGAATAATTATCTTGGTGTCCATCATTTCCTAGAATTCCTTCTATATAGTTTTACTGCCTGTCTCTATATTTTAAAAAATCTATTTTAAAAATCATATTTATGTTTTATATATTTCATATACACTTATATACAATAATATATGTCTGTTTTTTCACTTTTTGTAGAGGTCATCTTTATGTAAACGATGTCAATAATCTTCTGAGACTTTTTTCATTAAAGATAATATTGCTCTATAATTATCCTTACTATTGGATGTCATCATAGTTCCTTTATCTTTACTATTGAATACTACTCCACTGACTTTAGTTCTCCACATATTCTTCAATATTCTGTTCTAATCATGAAACCCTTCCTGGATTTTTTTTGTGATACTATGAAATCATTTTACGTGTTTTTGTAATGTTGGTGGGATAATGGGTTAGAAGAGAAGTAATTGCTACGCCCAGTCAGCCATTTTATACTAAAAGTATGACTGTTTCCTTGAAACTACTGTCACATTCCCTAACCTAGGTCTGAATCTCCAAAAACACAAGGAAGAAATGCTTACTACCCCATATTCCTTGACCATTCTCACCTGTTAAAAACATATATTCCCTATGGCCCAGAACTTCCATTTATTTAAGATAAATGAAATATATGCTTGAAAAATTGAACAAGAATGTTTATAGCAACCTTTTCGTAACAGTAAAAATAAAACTAGAAACAACCCAAAGCACATTTACAAGAAGGAAAAATAAATTTTGGGTTTTCATGTTTTATTATTCATGCAACAGAATAATACTCATCAAAATAAAATTCAGACAAGAGGGAATAAGCATGTTCCATCTTATTCCTCTTTCTAATCATAACTCCAAACTCCGGGAAATATGTATAAAACAACTCTCAGAAGACTCTGAAAGCTGGAGAAAGAAGTTAGAATGGCTGGGGAATTTAAGACTCAAGAGAAGACACAGTGGTGAGTTTCCCGGAATTTTGAATGTATATCTCATATATGCTGGCCTGGGAAACTGAGTAGCCTGCAACTTGAAAATGCCAATGACACAGATACACACTTGCACACACGTATCCATGGGTATGCACACGTGTACACACACACACACACACACCCACTGTCCCTAATTGATGTAAGGTAAGGAAGATGGTGATCCTGCAAGATGGGCTACACCTACCCTACTCCAGGTGAACACCACAAAAATAGCTGTGATCTTCATTTTTCCCACCAGGTGTTACCGAGATTGTGGGGCGAAGCACTGAAAAGTCCACCAGCCCCTCGCTGTCATAGATGGAAGCAGTACTCTTCCCACTCCTCCCTTGGGTTTGTGGAGACTGGGAGATAAAGCCCTGCCAGCAATCCCCAGCATGCACTAAGCAAGCAACAAACAGCATTGGCTTTCCACGTCTTCCACCTAAAGAGGAAAAATCTGGGGAAAATATTTTGTATCTATGAAGTAAGTCCTGGGCACACAACCAAAATGGTGGCATACATTAAACTGTTCAAAATGAACAAGAAAGTTTTAAGAAATAAGCTAGAATATGGAAAATGTGATTACAAATGGCCTCTGGATAGCACAAAGTAGGGCAGGATAGAATAGTGCTAAATAGACTTTGAAAACAAAATTAACATTCAAATTACATCCCACAAATGTGAGCCAGAATGCGCATCTGGAAAACAACTGATTTTTTTTGCTAAAATCATAGATTTAAATAAGTACTGAAGTCTCAAAATTTCATATTCAGAGTATCCAGAATACAATCCAAAATTGCTCATCATATCAAAAACAGTGAGATCACAATTCAGATGAGAAAAGACAATCAGAAGCCATCAACACCAAGAAAACACATGTGGTGGATTCCTCTGATGAGGATTTTAAAGCCGCGCTCAAAAAAACTGTTTCAACAAATAATTTTAAATGCGTTAAAAATATGGGAAAATAGACTGTCTCAGCAAATAGACAACACACAAAAGAACTAAATAAAAAATTTAGAACTAAGAAATGCAGTAACTGAAAAAAACACACAATGGATGGGCTCAAGAGTGGACTGGAGATGACAGAAGAAGAAAATCAGTGGATCTGAAGGTGGAAGAGTAGAAACTTTCAAATCTGAACAAAAAAAAAAGCCAGTTGTGAAAATAGGAACAGAGCCTCAGAGACCTCTGAGCTATAACAGGAGAACTAATGTTTGTGTGATGGAAGTCTCAAAAGGAGAGAAATAAAATGCAAAGTGGCAAAAAGTTTTGAAAAAAATAATGGGTGAAAACTTCCCAACATCGGTGAAAAATGTAAACCTATAGATTCAAGAAGCTAAGAAACCCTTCCCAAAATAATACACTCTCAAAAATCCATACCCAGACACACAGATACATCAGAATCAAATTTCTGAATTTTTTAAAAAGAAAAAATATATTGAAAGGAGCCAAAGGGACATACATGGAGAATTAACTGCAAGGGAATAACTATTCAGATGACAGAAGATTTTTCATCAGAAATCATGGAGTTCAAAAGGAAGTGGCACAAAGCTTGTCACATGCTGAAAGAAAACTGTCAACCCATAATTCTATACCTAAGAAAAATGTCCTGCAGAAATTAAGGCAAGAAAGACATTCTTAGATGAAGGAAAACTAAGAGAACTTGTTGCTGTCAGACCCACTCTAAAAGAATTGTTAAAGAAAGTTACTCAGAAGGGACAGTAGGAGGAAATATGGAGCATCAGGCACTAAGAAAAGGTAAATATCTTAGTTATTATAACATACTATTCTTCTATTAAAATTATGTTTGATGGTTAAATAAAATAAACAATAAATAAAATTAAATAAAAATAAAAATAACAACATTGTAATTCTTAATGTTAGAGTAGATGTATAAAAGATGTAAAACAATTATACAAAGGAGAGGTGTAGGTAAAGGAATTAAGTGCTTGTAAGGTTTCTACACTCCACATGGTAAAATGTTGACAGTGGCAGACCACAGTAAGTTAAATATGTATGCTATAATTCCTGGAGCAGCCACTAACACTATACGAGTCCTATCAAAATCCCAAGAGGACTTTTTTGGAGCTAAAGAGAGATATTTCAAAATCCTATGCATATAGGAGAATGAACTAGACTAGATATTTTTTAATCTTATAGGTACAGGAAAATGAACTAGACTAGATAAAACAATTTTGAAAAAGAAGACAGAGGAATCACACTATCTAATTTAAAGACTTACTATATGCATACAATGATAAATACAGTGTGGCATTAGCATAGGGATAAACTCATGGAGCAATTAAACAAAGTAGAGAGGCAAGAAACAGATTTACACAATCATAGCCAACTAATTTTTTTTGTAAAGATGCAAAAATAATTCAATAGAGTGTTGACCGCCTTTTTAGCACACGGTGTTAAAACAATCTAAACAATGAACCTTAATCTAAACTTTACACCTTATATACTGCAAACATAAACTCACACTGGATTACAGATGGAAATGTAAACAAAACTATAATATTTTTAGAAAATAACAGAGGACAAACCTTCATGATGTAGGACTCACTGAAGAGTTCTTAGATTTGCCACAAAATCAATATCCATAAAAGATAAAACTGGTAAATAAAAACACATAAACTGTACTAAATCCATACGATAGAGCACTATGCATCAATAAAAGAAGCCACTGATATGTGCAACAGTTTGGATGACATTAGTCTGAATGAAAACAGATGGTCTAAGTTAAGTGTCCTATGGTTCTATTTGCATAACATTCTTGAAATAAAATTAATTATGGAGAACAGATTAGAGGCTGTGACAGATTTGGGTAGAAGATATGATTATAAATGGATAAGATACATCTTTTAAGCAATAAACCTACATCTTGATTATAGTAGAGGTTACACGAATCTACACACATGATAAGCTGTCACAGAGACACACAGAGCATTCTAAAACTGGTGAAATCCAAATAGGTTTTGTAGTTTAGTCAATATATTGTAGCAAAGTCAATTTCCTTGGTCTGGTGATAGTACATTGGGAATATATTATACATCCTGTGTATAGGGTACACAGATTTTATCTATACTATATCTGAAGTTTCTATGTAAAGGCAAAATTTTTTATAAATTTAAAATTAAAAAAATAGAAAGCCTGCTTAACAAACAATAAGATGGAAGATTTTTTTCATCAAAAGTAGTCAGATACAAACACATGCACATAACTCACATATACACGCACACACCAGTGCACACTGTGTAATTCCATTTTTATGATAATCCAAGAAATAACAAAAGTAATCTTTAGTAGCAGAGGGGCTTGATTAATTCCTTCCCCAAAAAGCAATGATAAAATTGACAGTTTTCAAGAATTATAATTTTAAGTCTCTACTGGCTGAACGACACACAATAAATTGAGAAGACTTTATTCAAGAAAAGCTATTGGGCTGGATGTAGATGGTGCCAATCTATGTCATTTTAGCCATGTACTGTTTCCATTCGTCCCCAGCTCCATAACATGCAAGTTATGCCCAGGGGGTAGGGCCTTCCATGAGTACTGTCAGCTCCACTGCACAACCATACAAGGTTAATTTTATTTGGTGCACAGCATAGGAAAATGCCATTAAAAATACCAGAATCTGATGGAAAAATCTGAGAGCATTTATTAAAACAACAGAGAAATTAGTGGCAAACAATCACAAGGCTAACATTGCTGTAGCATTACTTGAGGAAAGTAACAAAAAGCAGACCCTCCAGAAATAAAGCACATATATCCAACCAAAGAGGGCCCTGCTAAGATTTCCCTTTTCCTGCACCCACTCAAAAGAGATTGGAGAGGATCTCTGGAACCACAAGCACCTGGCTGAATAGGGCAGGTTTGTTAGGTCCCTCAATTTAAAAAATTCAACAGCAAAGGGTGAAAATGTAACTTACTCAAGGGATTTAAACACAACCTCTGACTAATCGATGGTCACCACTAAGTCCCTGATCTGTAGGCAATGGTTATGGAGCCAAATATTAAATTTTTTTTAAAAAATGAAAAAGAATAGAAAGAATGAAACATCAGAGGCCTTTTCTGTGAGGCTAACAGATGCTACTGAATTAGTTGAGGCAAGTCCATAAACAAACAAAAAACTGCAACAATGACTACCGGGGATATGAGGATACAGAGTTGCTGTATCACCTAAATGTCCAGTTTTCAACAAAAATTATGAGACATTAAAAGAAAGAGAAAAGTGTGATTCATGCAAAGGAAAAAAAAATCAATAGAAACTCTCTTTGAAGGGGTCAAGGTGTTGGACAAGCAGTCAAAGGCTACAAAGAAGATATTACAAATCTATTTGAAGAACTAAAGGAAACTTTTTCTTACAAAATTAAAGCAAAGTAGTATAAGGATGACTTACCAAATAGAGACTACCAATATATATATAATAAAATTATAAAATTGAACCTAATGGAAATTTTGGATTTGAAAGGGTAATTTTAAAAAATAAAACAAAACAAAAAAAACACTTCACCAGAGGGAGTCAATAGCAGATTTGACTGGTAGGAGAAAGAATCAGTGAACTTAAAGATAGTTCAATAAGCACTGTTTACTCTAAAAACACTAGAAAAATAATGAAGAAAAATAAAAAGAGCCTCAGAGACCTGTGGGACATCACTCAGCACTCCAACACACATGTGACAGCAGTGCCAGGAGAGGAGAGAGATAAAGGAATAAGAAATATATTTGAAGAAAGAATGGTTAAAAACTTTCAAAATTTGATATAAACCTTAACCTGCATGTTCAAAAAGCTCAACAAACTCCAAGTAGAATAAACACAAAGAGATCCACATCCTGAAAAATGGTAGTCAAATTGTTAAAGGTCAAAGATAATAGTAATTTTTAGTGACAGAAATCATAATGCTATTATTGCTTTCGGGCTGTGAGGAATTTGAGGGTAAAGTGTTTTAAAATGCAAGTTTTTTATTCACATATACTGATGCTAAAAGGGGGGCAATTATCACTGAAAAGATAGCTCCCAAGAAAACAGGATATGCCATGCTACAGGGGACCACACAAGGAAGCTCCAGGGTAGATCAGAAAGCAAAGGAAGTGGGAGGGATCTGTGGACAAGAGTCTTTATTGTGTTTTTCACCAAAAGGAATGGATAAAGCAGAGTACGCAGCTTAACACTGGCTACTTTCAATAACTGCAGCAGGCTCTGGGGCACAGAGGCTCTCCCTCCTTGTCTGGCACGGAGCGGTTAGGGCAGGCAGATAGTGGCCCCAAGTGTAAAAGCCAATGGTGGAGGCGGCTGGGGATATGAACTCTGGATTGGTGGCTTTGCTCCCAGGCAAGTTGTTTGCTATCCCTCGGAATTAGCTGACCCTTAGAGGGGCAGTCCCTTTCAGTGTCAGCAAAGTGCCAAGAGGTCAAAGCATCAGAAAAAGAAAGATATGATTAACACATAAGCATATATGTTATTTTTGTGATACCAGAAATAAATATTCAATGCATTTTTTGGATTATGGTTACACAGATATAGGCAAGTGTCAAAATACATTAAACTGAATATCTAAGATATGTGCATTTTATTGTATGCCAGTTACAGTAATCAAGATATATAACAGATTAAAAATTAAGAGTATCAATCTGATCTAGTAATATAAAAAACAATATAAAGTCTATATTGGAAACTTAATATTAGGGTAAAACACCATGTACAGTGCAGAGTTTGATACATATGAGGGGTTTAAAAAGTTAAAGGCTTTTGTATTACTTTTATTATCAACAAGACTATTTTTGACCACCTTTACACATTTAACATTAACATGAAATTCAGAATTGTATTGATGAACTAAATAACTAATCAAGAACAATCTCAAATAAACAACCTAATTACCAACTAAAAGAATTAGAAAAAGAAGAACAAAACCTAAAGTTAACAGAGGGAAAGAAATAATAAAGATCAAGGAATAAATAAATAAAATAGAGATTAAAAAATAGAAAAAAATCAATCAAACCAAGAGCTGGTTTTTTGAAAGAGTAAACCAAATCAACAAACCTCTGGCTGGGCTCACCAAGAAGTAAAGAGAGAGGACAGAAATGAATAAAACTAAGAAATGAAAGTTGAAAAATTACAGCCAACACCACAGAAATACAAAAAACTGTAAGAGAATGCTATGAATAACTATATGGCAACAAACTGGACAACTTAGAAGAAATGACAAGTTTCTATAACATACAATTCACCAAAACTGAATCAAGACTAAATAGATAATTTGAACAGACCAGTCACTAGAAATTAAATAAATCCTCCCTCCTAAACAAAATCCAAGACCAAAAGGCTTCACTGAGGAATTCTACTAGACATACAAAGAAGAACTTATACCAATCATCCTCAACTCTTCTAAAAGACTGAAGAGGAGGGAACACTCCCAAATTCATTCTAGGAAGTCACCATCATCCTGATACCAATACCAGACAAAGACACTACCAAAAAGAAAATTACATGTCAATATCTTTGATGAATATAGATGCAAAAATTCTCAGCAAAATATTAGCAAACTGATCTAACAGCAAATTTAAAACATCATACACCATGATCAAGTTGGATTCATCCCAGGGACACAATGATGGTTCAACATAGGCAAATTAATCAATGTGATACACCACATCAACAACAGAAAGGACAAAAATCACATGATCACCTCAACAGATGCAGAAAAAATCATTTGATAAAATTCAGCACCCATTTATGATAAAACCCTTGCTAAAGTGGATATAGAGAGAATATATCTCAACATAATAAAAGCTATTTATGACAAACCTATAGTCAACATAGTACTCAATGGTGAAATGCAAAAGCTTCCCACTAAAATTTGGAACAAGATAAGGCGCCCACTCTCACCAATTCTATTCAACATAGTATTGGAAGTCCTACCCATAGCATTCAGACAAGGAAAAGAAATTAAAGGGATCCAAATTGGAAGAGAAGAGGTGAAACTGTCACTACATATGGATGACATGATACTATATAGAGAAAACCCTAAAGGCTCCACACAAAAACTACTAGAGGTGATAAATTCGGCAAGGTAGCAGGACACAAGATTAACATCCAGAAATCTGTTGCATTTCTTTACACTAACAATGAAATGTCAAAAAAGGAAAGTAAAGAAACAATCCCTTTTAAATTCTCATCAAAAAAACAAATTCTAAGGAATAAATCTGACCAACGAAGTAAGAGACTTACATACAGAGAACTATAAAACATTAAGGAAACTAAGGACAACTTAAAGAAATGGAAAAATATCCCATGCTCTTGGATTGAAAAAATTAATATTGATAAAATGGCCATAGTACCCAAAGCAAATTTACATATTTAATGTGATCCGTATCAAATTACCCAGAACATTTTTCACCGAACTAGACTAAATAATCCTAAAATTTCTATAGAATCACTAAATAGCCAGAATTCCCAGAGATTACCAAAGAAAAAGAACAAAGCTGTAAGAATAACCCTCCCAGACTTCAGACAATACTACAGAGCTACAGTAATCAAAACAGCCTGGTATTGGGACAAAAGCAGATATACGGATCAATGAACAGAAGAGAGAGCCCAGAAATAAACCCACAGACTTAACAGTCAATTAATCTTTGACAAAGGAGGCAAGAACATACAAAGGAGAAAAGAAAGTCTCTTCAGCAAGTCAGTGTTGGGAAAACTGTACCTGCAGCATGTAAATCAATAAAGTTAGAATACTCCCCTCACACCTTACACAAAAATAAGCTTAAAATGTCTTAAAGACTTAAACATAAGACAAGACACTAGACTGTATAGAAGAAAACATAGGCAAAACATTCTCTGACATAAATCTTAGCAATGTTTTCCTAGAGCAGTCTATACAGGCCATAGAAATAAAAGCAAAACAAAATAAATGGGACCTAATTAAATTTATACGCTTTTTCAAAGCAAAGGAAAAACAATAGGCAAAACAAAAAGACAACCTATGGAATGGGAGAAAATATTTCCAAATGATGCAACTGAGAAAATAAACAAACAGCTCATACAACTCAATAGCAAAAACAAACAAACAAAACCCAAACAACCCAATCCAAAAATGGGCAGAAGACATAAATATTTCTCGAATGAAGACATACAAATGGCCAAGAGGCACATGAGAAAATACTCAATATCACTAATTACCAGAGAAATGTATATCAAAACTACAATGAGTTATCACTTCACACCAGTTAGAATGGCCATCATTCAAAGCCCAGAAACGATAAATGCTGGAGAGGCTGTGGAGAAAAGGGAACCCTCCCACACTGCTGGTGGAAATGTAGTTTGGTGCAGCCATTATAGAAAAGAGTATGAAGAGTCCTCAAAAGACTAAAAATAGACTTACCATATGATCCAGCAATCCCACTCCTGGGCATATATCCAGAGGAAACTCTAATTTAAAAAGATGCATGCACTCCAGTGTTCATAGCAGCACTATTTACAATAGCCAAGACATGGGAGCAACCTAAATGTCCACAGGCAGATGACTGGATAAAGATGTGGTATATATACACAATGAAATACTACTCAGCCATAAAAAAGAATAAAATAATGTCATTTGTAGCAACATGGATAGACCTGGAGATCATCATACTAAGGGTGAAGTAAGCCAGAAAGAAAAAGAAGAATACCACATGGTATCTCTTACATGTGGAATCTGAAAAAATGACACAAATGAACATATGTACGAAACAGAAACAAACTCACAGACATAGAAAACAAACTTATGGTTACTGGGGGGGAAGGAGGTGAGAAGGGATAAATTAGGAGTTCGAAATTTGCAGATACTAACTACTGTATATAAAATAGATAAACAAGTTTCTACTGTATAGCACAAAGAATTATATTTGATATGTTATAGTAACCTATAATGAAAAAGAATATGAAAAGGAATGTATGTATGCACATGTATAACTGAAACATTATGCTGTATGCCAGAAACTGACACAAAGTTGTAACCACCTATACTTCAATTTAACAAAAAAAGAAAAGAATAATGAGAACCACCCCCCAGGGCATTTTTATTATTCTGTATTCTCTAAATATTCATAATTCATCTAAAATGTGAAATAATTTATTCTTTCACTTAAATTGATCCAAACACTCCTTTCCCAAGGACCCATGTGTGTGTGTGTGTGTATTTCACTTTTCATTTGTGTTTGTTCTCAGAGATTTCAAAAAATCTTTTTATTAAAATACCTTCTTTCACTTTTTCAACCAGGAGGTGGCTTCTGCGATATTATAGCTGGAATCATTTAATTCAGTCCTCAATTCCCATTTCCTGGGCTTAAGCTAGATTTTAATATTCTTCTGAGAACTATTCTCAGTGACATTTGATTTGCATTTAATCAAGGGAAACTACAGATTTTGGAAGCCTGAGCCATCTTCTGTGTTGCTTGTAATGATTCACTGTGTCCTGGGTGCTTTCTGTTGCTGAAATGATTTGACTTTGGGTCTTGAACTTTAGAAATATAGTTAGTATTAAGTGCATATATATATAGCATTTAAGTTATATGTTTGCATTTCTGCTGAGCAAAAGTAAACCCAGTTCATTTGTTGAACAAATTACAATTAAAGATAAAAAGTAGCAGAAGAAATCTATTGCAGAAAGTCTGTTATGTGCTCCATAAATATTGCCAGCTTCTAAAGCAAATCAGCAGAATAATCAATGCAAACTCAGTCATTTGGACTCAACCCACATTCCACTGCTGAATTCACCACTCTGCTTATGATAGCATGCAAATAAAGCATGGAACTCTGTAATGGTCATACATTTTTGCAAAAGTTTTTTTAACTTTCAAGCTTCTAACAATCATCTAAGAAGAGATAACATTATTATTTCAATTAATCAACAAGTTTTTAAGAAAAATAGTGAATAAAATGGTATGACATTTGTATAATGCTCCACATTAGGTGATGCTTTATAGGGCAAAAGTCACTTCTTTAGGCATCATAGCTTCCTCTTATATGTGCCAGAGAACCCAGTGTCCTGCTTTGCTTGGCACAGTTGGCAGGGCTGTTGGCAATAGTTCATCTAATGTATTTTAGTGAAAAAATGGAAAAATGGGAAACATACTTAACTGGGAAATTAGCTGAGAAAGAAGAATAAGTCGCAATTGCTCTGAGCAGTTAGACGAATGGTCATTTTCAGGTGGGGAAACTGAGGGATAAGTGAGTTGTGTAAAGTCACAGCCTAGACTTGCAGTCCCTCCACTTCTACGGGAGATGTCACAGAGGCGTACGACAGGGTTCTGTTATGATGCATAAGATGCATACAGCCTGTCAGATTAAGTTAAACAAGCAGAAAGGTGGTCCTGGGTGATGGGATAGAGAGACGAAACAGACTTGATTTTCATGACAGACAAGTAACAGTGAGAACTCAAAACTGAGACAACTATACTCAGATGAAGATGCCTGTGCCTCAGTCAAGAATGAGCTTAGAGGCACGTAAACCATTAGTGAACCTGGTCAAGGTTGTTGCCAGGCTGGGGCTCCTCGTGCATCAGTGCGCCTCAGTGGCCGTCATCATCCCACTTCTGTCTCCTTGGCACCCTTCTCTCACCTCTCCAATCCCTCAGTGCAGGAGTGTTCTGTGGGTCCGTCTTCAAGTGATTTACCTTCTCCCTTCACTTGCAGCCTCTGTGATTTCATCCAGTTAAAAGTCCTCACATTCCAACTCTTTGCTGATAGTTTCCAAAGTTACATTTAGACTCTTCACTGATTGGAGAGCTGGTAACTCCAACCACATTCAACATTTCCAATTGTCTATCAAACATATAAAACTTAATATTTCCCCAAACAGAGCTCTAGATTTCCCTCAATCTTTCCATCAAAACCCACTCTTCTCACAGGGGTCCTCATCTCTACACCTAACAATTGGATTAAGCCATGAGCACTCTGCTCTCTCCTACTGCAGGTTCTATCCCTCACCTAACAGTGTTCACTGTGCATGACTCATACTCAGAACAGCCACAGCTCCTCATCCCTTCTGACACACGCTTGTCTAAACTACATCATCTCACGCCTTTTCTTGGTATCCTTGTATGTGCCCGTGTTCTCTTCATATTTATTTTCCACAAACCTTTCAAAATATGAATCAAATCATGTCTCCTTTCTGCTCAAAAGTCTCCAATGGCTCCCATCTTCCTCGGGCGAAAGCCATATGGTGGCCTTCAGCTTCTCCTTGAAAAGCCTAAGAATGCGCTGCCTCAGGGACTTGACACTTGTTCTTCCCTTTGTCCTGAATGCTCTTGTCACTTAATCAATGCAGCTGCCAGTGCCCCCTCACTGCCATCTCTATACACTTTCCCTAACGCATTTCTGTCTCTATATCTTGCCTCCATCTGTCACACTGTATATTTCACATTTGTTTCTTTTTTTTTTTTTTTTGGTATAGAATATGGCATGAACATGTCAAGAAGATAGGCATTTTTGTCTGTTTCGCTTCCTGCTGTATTTCCAGTGCCTAGAAGAGAACTTAGCGTGTATTAAGTATGCGATAAGTGGAGTGCGGAGATATAGAGAGCTTTCATCTCACTGTAGCTAAATCTTTAGTGAAGTTTTATGACTGCAACACTAGTTTCAGTAGTCAGAGAATATGGAAGCAATTATTATAACTATATCTAATCTCCAATAAGTTATATCCTAAAATAACAAATTCCTCTGAGCACCCTTGGCTTTGGGGCAGGCTGACATGCAGGGGAAGCTCATAAATAAATCGTATTTCCAGCTATTCAGCACAACCCCTGAACCCTGAAAGTCATCTCAGTCTCCTTGGATTCCCCATATCCAATCAGATATACTGTTGGGGGAAAAATAACTGAAATCAGCAGTCTGGGTTCTACCCATAAGAGAGTGTCAGGAGAAACAAAGGAATAAGACTTCCCTCCCCCTTTACTTTCTGGTCCTGCATGTAAGGAGCTTGGAAGTCATCACTCCCAACTTCACAAGAAAAAAACCTGAACAAACTGAAAATAAACAACTCCTCTTAGAGCCATAAAGAATTGTGGTCACGAGGCAAACTGATGCTTCCAAAACTTGGTGACAGACAGGTGAATACAAGACTCACAACTTATTGGAGCAGAAACCTCCGCTGGAACCAGCACTAAAATAGAAAAAACCAGAACTGTAACTGGCAAATTGCTAGAGGCTCAACGTGGGCAAATTTGAAAGTTGAAAATTCCAGGGGGTCCAGTATGAGGAGGGCCCCCACATTTTCATGAGTTTTACCTCCAGGAGCCTTTCCGTGTTCTTACAGTGAAGACCAGAGAAACACCCACCTTGAAACCATGCTTCCAGCGGGGGGAGAGGGGGATAGCCATTATGCAATACACCTAGAACATTCTGTTTTTCTTAACAAGGCCTACCTTCAAGGGAACTGTTTTACCAGCAAAAACTGGGTAGAACAGAGGTTTTACGGGCCCCTGACTAACCTTAGGGAAGGAAGTACCTACACCAGGCCCCAGCCTGGGCTTCCTGTCTCACCTGGCAGTGGGAAGGACAAAAGCATTTGTGAAGAAGCAGCATTTGTAAAGGTCACAGCCTGGGAAGCCAGGCTCGCTAAAAGACTGAGACTTAGTAACTGGACTATAGACCCCTTTTCTCCCCTGACACCTTACGCCACATCAGTGGGGTTCCTGTATTGTAGCAGGAGCAGACAACAGAAAGAGCCACATGTCTCATATCTTACTTAAGAAGAGGTCTTTAGGGAAACCCAAAGACAACAGCGGAGCCCAAAGCAAGAACACCGCAGGAAACTGTAGCCTCTGACGCCCATAACTACAGTTAACAGTAAACGTTACTCTTAGCTAGATAAGCGAAAAACCTCACACTAAAGACCTATTTACCTCAGTTCCTTTTACAAATGCATCGCGTCTGACATTCAGCAAAAATTATAAGGCATTCTAAAGGATAAAAACACAGTTTGAAGAGGGATAACAAGCTTCAGAACCAGACTCAAATGTGGCAGAGATTTTGGACTAATTGACCAGAAATTTAAAACGATTATAACTAATACATACACTGTAACACAGATGAGAAATGTCTTTCATGGGCTCATCAGTAAACTGGACACAACCAAGAAAACAATCAGTGAGCTTGAAGACATGTCAAAATAAGCTTCCAAAACAAAAATGCAAATAAAAAAGAAAACAATGAAAAGGCCAGAATATCCAAGAACCAGGGGACAATCACAAAAGTGTATCCTGCATGCAATGGAAAAATCAGAAGGAGAAGAAAGAGAAAAAATGAACAGAGGAAATACTTGAAAAAAATAATAACTGGGAATTTTCCAAAATTTATGATAGACATCAAGCCACAGGTCCAAGAATCTCAGAGAACCCTGAGAAAAAGTACACCTATGTATATAATATTCAAACTGCAGAAAGTCAAAGGCAAAAAGAGTATCTTGAAAGAAGCCAGGTTTGGGGAGAGACCCCTTGTCCACAGAAGAGAACGGGTAAGAATTACACTGGAATTACATTCATAAGCCATGGATGTAAGACAAGAGTGGAGTAAACCATTTAAGTGTTGAAAGAAAAAAACCCACCAGCCTAGAATTCTGTACCCAGAAGGATTATTCTACAAAGTTGGAGAACAATGAAGACTTTCTTACACAAACAACAACTGAAGAAATTTCTCACCATTAGACCTGCCTTGCAAGAATTGTTAAATCAAGTTCTTTGGAAAGAGGGAAAATTATGTAGGTCAGAAATGCAGGTCTAAATAAAACAAGGAAGAGCATTAGACAAGGAATAAATGGAGGTAAAATAAAATGTTTTACTTTTCTCATTGTTAATTGATCCAATAGTTAACAATTTGTTCAAAATAACAATAGTGGTGAAGAATTTGATGATTTTACTTTATGGATAAGGGAGTTGAATGGCACCAGTATTGTAAGAGATGAGGGAAGTGAGAGAGGAATTAGACACACTCTAAGGTACCTGTGCTATCTGTGAAGTGGTACAGTGTTATCTGAACGTGGACTTGAATTAGTGGTAACTGTGTATTGCGAACTCAAAAGCAACATTAAAAAGGCAAAAAAAAAAGTATAGTTAATATGTTGAAAGGAGAAAAGATGGAGTGATATCAGATATAAAATTCTCGGTTAAAACCATCGGAGCCAAAAAAGAATGGGAAGAAAGGAGGAGGGATGACCTTTCTCTTGGGGAGACTGAGAAAGGCTTAGTTCCCACGCACAGGGGCACAGAGCAAAGCGACACTTCTCCCGACACACACAACATGGTTGGCCCTTTCCGTGGAGGGCATTCAGAGAAGGCCTTCTTCATTCAACTTCTTTTTTTTTCATCCCATAATCCGCTCTCCAATCTGTTCACAATTAACTTGGTCTCCTTCACAGACCAACTTCGGAAAATGAGGAATTTGCATGATCTGGTCTCATTTTCTTCAGTGAGACCAAACTTCTTTTCTAAAATAAGTGAAATTGCTGCCGTGGCGTAAGCGTTAGCACCCAGACCACTTATCACGACTTAAACAAATCAATAATCAAGTCACTAGACACACTAGTCAGAACTGGACCAGAAATAACCACACTGGAGCCTCAAACAGCGCACGACATACTAGGTCACTCACCCAGGTGCAAAGCTGTGAGATTTCAGAATCCATACCTGGCTCGCACAGTTGCAGTAAAAATGTCTTCATCCAGCCCGAGTAAGGGTTACTTCGCTAGTAAGACGTACTCTCACGGGGTAGCTTTGACTGCTGGTCACTCCTAATAGATACTAAAGTCCCCATCATCTAACAGATGGTCTGGAAAGCTGGCCAGGCCCAGCCACACTAAATTTGGGCCCCCTGTAGCCCACGAGAGGAGCCGAGGAGGGGTGGAATGCTTTGGGGAAGGTTGGCAAGTAATACACATCAGTTGTGTGAAAGGAAGTGAGAGAACACCAGACAATCTCCCCACCTTATAACTTCTCCCTAGAGCCTACGCCAAAGTCACAGATGGAACAGCTCAATTTTTTAGGAAGAGATATCACGTTGGTGAGCTTACCACTCACCAGCTGGGAATCTGGGGACAAGTCACTCAATCATCTGTAACGTCAAAGGGCGCATTAAGCGGTTTACAAGGCCCCTTCCCTAACTTCTTACACCTGTCAAGGCCATTTGATCATTCAATTGCTGTTTCAATTCTCCATATCTTGTTCCAGCATAAAAATCTCAAACAGGATTTCAGAAGTGGATGAAGGCCAACTCAAATTTGATTGAATGAGACACGCAAAACTAATACTAGACATTGTTTCAAAGACTCCACAGGTCAGTTTTACGAACAGCCATGTGCACCCGAGACACTTTCAGTGATATGCCCACATGAATGGTACTGGTCCCTTTGGGACCCACAGCTCCAGGTCGTTTGTCCCACAGCAGCTCCTGCAACCCTCTGTCTGCAGCCTCCCTCCCCTTGCAAGTGGCAGGACCTCAGCCAGTGATGAATGGAGTTAGAGGAGAAGCCCTCGCTCCCTTAGCCCCAGTCAGGGCACCTCTGCAGTGTGTCACACCGAGGCACCCACAGCAGCACCTGCTCCGCACACACCTTCCACTGGCTGCCTCACCTCTGGACGCTCTGAGGTCTCCTCCCAAACACACTGCTTGTACCAAGTGTTTCTTACAGGCTTTGTTGCTGGGCAAACCCACCCCGAGACAATGGAAAACACACAGACATTACACCAGGGCTGTATGGGTAAAGTATTTGTTGGTGGGTAATAGGAACAGACTTGAAAACAGACAAAATATAAGGTGGATTTCTTAATTTCAAATGCAAATA
The DNA here is from genome assembly GCF_009834535.1 of Camelus ferus. Taxonomy (NCBI): domain Eukaryota; kingdom Metazoa; phylum Chordata; class Mammalia; order Artiodactyla; family Camelidae; genus Camelus; species Camelus ferus. The sequence goes on along the minus strand of NC_045722.1, from coordinate 26,619,880 downwards.
CATTAATAGAAAGTTCTAGGATACATTAGGTGGAACTCCTTTTGACCAAAATAATTTAAATGATATTTATGAAGTCTAAAGAATTCAAGAAGCCTTGGGCATCCCCTTTGAAATTAGACAATAAATAACAAAACGAAGAAACATGAGGTACATATCGGGTAGTAACATGAAATTCACACTGGGGCTATGGCCGGCTCGTCTTACTGCTCCAGAGAAAAGCAAAAGAGATCAGCTGACCTGACCAGGAGAGGGAACTAACGAAGAGTCCCTGTTACTGGTCTGTTCATTGTCATTTGTGTTTATAAATCAAATTATCTGTGTTTTCAGCACATAGTCATAAGAAAGAAAACTTATTTTCCTGTAATACTGAGGGTTAACAATCACCAAAGTAATGGTCAGCAGCTTGTATGAAACATGAAAAAGCTCCTATTTCCACAGCAATTTTTTAGCTCCTGTGAATTACCACTTATTTAATCAAATATTATTAACATTGATTCATAGAATTTTAGGGCTTTGAGGGCCTTTGTAATGCACACTGCCAGGACTACTTATTAAATCCCTCAGGCGCAGTGCAGCTCCCTGTGCTGGCTTGTAGATTTTTGTCCAGAGGGGAAGCACAGATTTCTGTCTGGTGGAAAAGACAACCCTTACAGGTTACGGGTTATTTCCCCGCAGGAAGTTGCTAGTTTTGTATCTAACACAGAAATCTTTTTTCCTAACATTTCTTCATCAAATTTCCTATGAATACCTAGTTCCTCTAATATCGGCTTCTAGCAATAGCCTCATTCATTAATAAGTCGACTAAAATGTCAGACATGTGTTCATTTTATATTTGTAAGAGTCATCATTTTAACTGTTTGAAAATTATACTTCAGCAGCACATGGTTCAAATTCTTTTCATAGGCAGAGACACTTAGAAAGAGTAAGCAAATCTTCCTAAGAGCTGGAACCCAAGAATCCTAAATTCTGGACCAGGCCCTTTCTAGCATAGCTCATCCTTCTCCTGTGACGCTGCATGTCCCTTCACTTCCGCAATGCTATAGGTTAGGCAAGGGGGACAGCTAGCACTCTGTAGACGGAGGAAATTAACCCAGCTGAGATAACATCTTGTTTGAGGTCACAAACCTAGTCATCGTCGGATCACCACTGACACAGCTGCTGCCACGGTGAGTTCTCGGTTACAGTAAGGACCATTAAAGTAGACGGGCCTGCCTGGGACCTGGGAGAAGGCCCAGGCACAGTGAGTGCTTGGCCCTGGGAGGCAGGGGGCCAGGTATGGGGAGGTAGTGAAGAAGTCAAAGAGGAGGCAGCTTTTGAGTGGGACCATTTAAACAAGCTCAGTGATGGTAACATTTTACATTTAGTGGTGGACTTAAATTTGTAAAATAGATAAACAAGTTAATACTGTAGAGCACAGGGAACCATATTCAATATCTTGTAGTAGCTCACGGTGAAAAAGAATATAAGTAATGAATATATGTATGTTCATGTAGGGCTGAAGCGTGGCGCTGTCTACCAGAAACGGACGCAGCATTGTAAACTGGCTACACCTCAATTAAAAATAAAAATAAATAAAGGCAGGCTGTAAGAAACTCATTCTTATGAATAAAGTGTGGTTGTTGACCAAACTAGGTTTATTAAATAAAACTGAGAGGAAAAAACACATGAAAATGTCATCAGAAAATCAGCCCCTAGCTAAGATTCTGATGTTATTTTAGTTATTGTTTCTTCCCAAAGAATCAGGCTAATAACAAAGACATATTTTATAAAACATGCACAGATAAAGGCTTGAAGCTGAGTTAATAGTTGAATATAATTTTGTGCACTATTTTAGGTTTTTATTAACTTAATAAACTATAACTAACTGCATCCTCAGTCAATTAAAACAATAGACACTGAACAGTGTTTGCTTGAAAGTTATTAAGATGTACATTGCAGTGTTGTTTCCTGACTATTTATTTCTGTCTAAAAAAATGATCTGGAATATTCTTTTGCTCTTAACCAATCAAAGTGAATTAACCTTATTAAACTGCATCTTCCACAGTTTGGTGCAGCCACTGTGGAAAACAGTATGGAGATTCCTCAAAAGACTAGGAATAGACTTAACATACGACCCAGGAATCCCACTCCCTGGGCATCTATCGAGAAAGAATCCTACTTCAGAAAGACACCTGCACCCCAGTGTTCATAGCAGCACTATTTACAATAGCCAAGACATAGAAACAGCCTAAATGTCCATCAACAGATGACTGGATAAAGAAGCTGTGGTATATTTATACAATGGAATACTATTCAGCCATAAAAAATGACAACATAACACCATTTGCAGCAACGTGGATGTTCCTGGAGAATGTCATTCTAAGTGAAGTAAGCCAGAAACAGAAAGAAAAATACCATATGAGATCGCTCATATGTGGAATCTAACAAACAAAGCATAAATACAAAACAGAAACAGATTCATAGACACAGAATACAAACTTGTGGTTGCCAAGGGGGAAGGGGATGGGAAGGACAGACTGGGATTTCAAAATGTAGAACAGATAAACAAGATTGTACTGTACAGCACATGGAAATATAGACAAGATCTTATGGTAGCTCACAGAGAAAAAAATGTGACAATGAATTATATATATATGTTCATGTATAACTGAAAAATTGTGCTGCTACACTGGAATTTGACATAACATTGTATAATGATTATAAATCAATAAAAAATGTTAAAAAAAAAACCCCTGCATCTTCCCCTTCACATTTATTCTGTTGTTTTAAGAGGGCAGTATGATACTTTGATATACTTAGCATGATTTCCTTTTTGTAAAATATGTGGACTTTTCATGGGATGACAAATTCATTATAATTAGCTTTATGGAACCAAGATTTAGGGAAATAGATCATCTCCTTCTAATTCTTTTTCTTTTTCCTCACGTATACTCAGGCTTATTGGATATAAACAAAATAGTCAAAATTCATAGAAACAAATTGCATTTACAGCTTGTCTCTAGCACCTAATCATTGAAAATCATTTAACATTTTTAACATATATATATATGTACTTAATTTTTTTATTGAGTTATAGTCAGTTTACAATGTTGTGTTAGTTTCTGGTGTATAGCACAATTTTTCAGTCATACGTGAACACACATATATTCATTTTCATAGTAGCTCAAGGTGAAAAACAATATGAAAATGAAAATCACTTCACATTAATCGCAAATAGTGTTCTTGAATTGGGATTTGGATTACTGAGTAGCTGTCATCAACATCATCCCACAAACTATAAGGAAAAAGATAAGTACTAATACTAGGTCAGATTTTCCTTCTAATAGAGCAGATTCCTCTTTCTAAATTATCTTCCTTTTGTAGAAAACTATTTCCTCAATGAACTTATCTGCATCCTTCTACCAAGGCTAAAAGAGATTAGTGTTTACTCCACAGCTGGTCATTGCAGACATATTTGTAAAACATTCCAAAAATATTCATTGTTTGAGGGAAAAGAGAGGCAGAAAAATATTGACATATTCTATCAATGGTTAATGGTTAATCTAGCCCTTGGGCAAATATATCCAAAGCATATGGTCTGAAGAGTATGTGTTTTCTCACAAAATATTCTGTTTCTAATTCTATTGGTGGTTTTAAATAATGGAACTCGGTGCACTGGCCATAAAAGCTAGTTAGCATGGGACAGTCATGTGATCAGGATGACTGTGTAATCACACTTGGGTCACTTCAAAGCTCAACAGCAGAAGCTCGTAAGTTTAATTTATGTCCCATTTGTTTATTCTTGCTTTCATTTCTATTGCTTGGGTAGACTGCCCTAGGAGAACATTGCTGAGATGTATGTGAGATGTTTTGCCCATGCTTTCTTCTAGGAGGTTTATTGTGTTTGGTCTTATGTTTTAGTCTTTGATCCATTTTGAGTTTATTTTTGTGTGTGGTGTAAGGGAGTGTTCTAACTTCATTGATTTACATGCTGCTGTCCAGTTTTCCCAACACCGTTTGCTGAAGAGACTGTCTTTATTTCATTGTACGTTCTTGCCTCCTTTGTTAAAGATTAATTGACCTAAAGTTTGTGGGTTCATTTCTGGGCTCTCTATTCTGTTCCATTGGTCCGTATGTGTGTTTTGGTACCAATACCATGCTGTCTCGATGACTGTAGCTCTATAGTATTGCCTGAAGTCTGGGAGAGTTATTCCTCCAGCTTCATTCTTTTTCTTCAGTAATGCTTTGGCAATTTTGGGTCTTTTGTGATTCCATATAAATTTTAATATGATTTGTTCTAGTTCTGTTAAAAAAAACCCTCAACAGCAGACACAACTGCACTGGTATGTGTGGTTTCTCCCCCATTATCTTGACTCCTGATTGAGAAAGAACACAAGAGAGCAGAGTGTCACAGCTGTGCAGTGCAGAGCCATTGACAAGCTGTCAGTGTTGATAACATACATGGATCTGCACCCATTTGTGTTCACTGCTGGAATAACAACTAATACCTTTCCAGTAGCCCCTGGTAACATTTCCATGCACCAGAAACCCGATATTTGCTATATTAAATACAGCAGGAGAGTAGTGTGCCAGAGTGGCCGCTTCATTTTGTCATTCCCAGTTATTTTCCACAAGACTAAAATTCACTGTGGGTCTGTGTTGTTGACATGTAACTGATGAAGAAAAGACCATGCAACAGCTTTCAACAAGCAGCAAACGAAGTGGAGGTGCCTACTCCTCTTCTCAGGTGGTCTCCTGAGACTTCAAGGGCAAAAACAGGTCCCTGGCATAATGCCCGAAGTCCGCTGGACCAAGCACAATGGGTGACCCCAGACTCCACTGCCAAGATCTCAAGTGACAGTGACAGGAACACTTTGCCAAGCAACCTGGAGATTATCCTGACAGGTAGCATATGGGCCATTTTAGATTGTCTGATGTTGACAGCAAAGACAAAGCAAGGAAAAGCTGCATGCCGTTTGCTCCAAGCTATTGTCTGAGCAGCATAGGTGGTTAGCTGGCCACCTGGTTAGCAGTTCTTTCCTGGAGACCTGTACACTGCATGATTCCCCTTAGTTTCCCTCTATATTCTGCTAAATGCCCAATGCAATCAACGTGGTTGTCAAAGCTGAAAGATGCTGCAAGACCGTTGGGCAAATACTTCATTTAACAGATACGGCATCTGAGGACCTCAGATGATCAAACTGACTGCTTAGTTCCAATTAAGCATGTTGTTTTCAGTACACTGGCTACTGACTTTCATTAAAGGCTGTTTTTTTTTTTTTTAAAGGATGGCTTTGTTTTTCAAGAACTGAAGTTTCAGTTGGTTAGAATGTGCTGAAGGATGTGCAGTCAGCATCCAATGGATACAATTACGCTTCCAAGATGGGCCTCACGTGCATGTCTGAAGAGCAAGGGGGCAGAGAGAACGTTCCACCCTTGGCCTCCACATGGCTGAAGAATAGGACTGGGGAGGTGTTGTCAATACCCACGTCTGAAAGCTTTTCCTATACACCACAGCTGGAGGGTCTATGTGCAAGCATCAGAGCTATTCCTAGACTCTCGTGCAGTTTCTAGGCAGAATGGCTGGATTATTTTGTGTCGAGGCAGCTGTATACTAGCATTGTCCACGTGTTGTCCCACCATCACTCTCATCGAGCTTTTGGGGTCAGGCCATTTTCTTAGCTATGCTTCTAACTCCCATTAATTGAAAGGTCTTATAAATGACATCTAGCATGGTCACCTCCTTGCTTTTGTACTCTTTCACCGTTAAGCCATCTGAACACACTTGGGTTACCTCGAACTTGCTGTTAATTGGTGCTCTGCACATCGAGTGCAAAGCTGCCTGATGTGAGATAAAAGGACGCCTGAGCCTTGATAAAATTTAGGAAGACTCTGAATCCTCAATACAAGATGAAGTTGTTCATTTTATTTTTAGTATTATGTAAAAGCAAGGTAAAACACAGTTAAAAATCAAAAATGCTAGAAAGGATAGTAAACGTATAAAACTTTTCAAGGGGATAATGAAAGAAAGGCGAATTAAAGTTAAGTTAACAATTTATTATCTGACCCTGACATATCTATTCAAGATCATCTCAAGATGTTGGGCTCCTTCAACTTTGAACTTCATCAGAAGAGAATTTAGTTCACCAAATACCAAGCCTTTCCATCATGCTGGTCTTTGTGAACATCCCTCCTTCTCTACTGCCTTTCCTCTCTCAACTGAAAAAAGTGCACAGCCTAAAAGTTAAGAATTATGTTGTATTCAGTAGACAAACGGAGGACTTAAGCCCGGGAGGCAGCCTCTCAGGTAGCTCTGAGAGACTGTTCTGAAGAGGTGAGAGAGAAGCCAGGATATATAGGACTTTTGCAAACAAAACGAAACAGGTAGTCAGAATATGGTAAGATTACTGTTAAGTAAAGCAAAACCAGACTTTTCAAGTTAATGAGTTTCGTACTTTTCCATGTGTGGGAAGATGCAAGAGTGTGGGCTCAGTGAAATCACTCCCTTGACATGCCCCTTAGCTGACCAGGACCGCTGTCCTTTTTCTCTACCCTGAGTCCCCTCAGGCTGCACAGTTGAGGGCTGGCTGCAGCGGCTGCTGGCTCGACAGCCACAACCTCCTTCACTTACTGATACGGCAGGCAGCTTTCTCCATCCACACCTCCCACTCCCTTCAAGTCTCCATTTACTCAGCGGCTCTACTGCTGAGCCTCCCCGACTCCTAAGCAGATACATTTGTTCCTTCTCCAGTGTTTCTGCTCCTCGTTTTCAGTAACTGAGGGGCGACGCATCAGTGTGAGTGTGCCTGAGAGTGACCCCATGTGACCCTGGGTGGTAACTCAACGTCCCTGTGCTTTGGCATCCTGTAAAATTAGAGAGAATGATTTTTAAAAAATCGACATCATATGTGCTGTGAGGGCTGAATGAGGCACGTGGTACATACAGCACCAGGGCCACAGTTGGGACGGTGTCAGCGACACTGCACGTGTCAGGTGGGGTTACCGTCATTGTGATTGAAGTGCAACTGTTTTCCAGGAGAGGCAGTGGGTGTTCTGAGAACAGTCCCGTGTCCCTTTTTGTGTTCTTCACATCTAGACCTACCCTATGCCAACGTTTTTCACCGACCACCCTAGCACACTGCGTGTCGGCATGTCTGTGTGCTGTCCACGCACTCTGGCCCTCACGCTTCCATCGCGTTTCCTGGCTGTAAGCCTTAGGAACGAGTCTACGACCTAGACCAAAGCGTTGGCTCCGGTCTCCGTTCCCTGAAGGTCATAGTATAGTCTTAGTCATTGAGCTCTGACCTTAGCTCCACTGTGGAAATGATTAAATGAAGGAAATAAAGAGTCCTTCTCTCCACGACCTAAAGCTGAGTGGCCCATCCCATCAGCCCTTTGCTCATCCCACTTCTGGCCATGCCAGGGCCTCACAGGGTGGTAGGGCCCTCAACCTAGAAGCACCCGGTGAGAGGAAGGGAAGGGAGAAGGGGCCGCATGCTCAGGGAAGAGAGGGACGTGGGGTGGGGACATAAGAGGAGGCCCCGCATCTGCCCTGATCTCTTTCCACTTCTCCTATGAAAACTTTCCTTATTACATGGGTCTGATTCCCTCATCCCACATTTAGACTTCTTTGCCTGCGTGAACAAAAAAAAACTGGGGCAACCCACAAATGGTCATCAGTGAGGACCGCCTGGTATGGAGCACGCACTACAGTTACTGCATGATTAGTTGACCAAAATTTAAACAATAAACAAGCCACATACAGTTTAGAGAACTTGCCACATATGTTGCGTATAAAATGATTCAATGTTGCCATAATATTTACAGATACTCCCACTATATCTGAAGCATTGCAAAGGCTTTTTGAAAGTACAGCTTCTTCCCCATCCTCTCTGTCTCTCTGCCTGTCTGTCTGTCTCTCCCTCCCTCCCTCTCTTCCCATCCTCTCCTGCCCTGCTTCACTCTTTGTCAGTGAAGAAATTCAGATCAGCCCTACGAAACACAGCTGAGGGATTCCTTTCAATCCTGCTCCAAAGATCTTTCTCCCCATATGATGAAGGAACATGGCGTGGAGCTGGAAGTCTGTTATCACAGGCTCCAGGCGCGGCTATTGCCCAACTGGCTGCATGAGCGAGAGCCCGTCACGTGGCCCTGGGCCGTCCCCTCGGCCATTGCCTCTTCTGCAGCCCAGGAGTCCCAGGGCTCTTCCTCCTCCGTCATCCCCCAGGGTGAAGACTGCGTGCCCACTAGTTAAGCTGTGAAGATAATTTGTCTCTTGCTAGTGTTTCCATGGTTGCCTTTGGGGTCTGACACCTAAACCTGAACGGAGCGTTACCGCCTTCTTCCCAGGGACGGGCAGAAGGAAAGGAGGTAATTACACGATCCCGGTTCCCCGTTCTCTCCCTGTTTGCTGACAGTCTACTAGAACTGCCTTCAGTGGGAGCCTTCCACCATCTAGGCTTACAAAACCTCAAGTCTTGTTATTTTAGCAAGTGTTGTGGGTACCAGCACTCTGACCTTGCCCTGAGCTGCCTGAGGAATTTAGACAGAGGGCTTCGCACAGGAGCACAGCAATCATCAGGGACCCCCGCCGAGAACACGGGCCACGTGTGGTGGGGAGACTCTCGGAGACCCGTTGTCTCTGCCTGGGCCAGAAAACATTCAGTTACCAAACGTTTGCTTTTCTCTCCATGTGAACTGCCTTCGTCTTCTCTGAAGGCCCGAACCTCTACTCGCAACGTCCTCATTGGCCTTCAGCCAAATCAGGGTGAGGTTTCAGCCATCTGGGGAGTCACTCGGTTTCCCTAGGTCTCTGCCGTGTGTATCTGTTATAAACTTTGTTTGAATTTTTCTCACCAATCTATCTTATGTTATTTTAATTCTTAGACCAGCCAGAAGAATCTAGAAGGGCAGAGGAACATTTCTTCCTCCCGGACAATCTGTTGTTCAGGCAACACCGCGGTTCCCTGTTATGACTCCGTCGCGAATTGTGGCAGCCTCAGCGCCACCCGCCCCGTGAGACCACATTAACGCCCAAAGGGGCACGTCCCCGCGGTGGCTGTGTATAATTTAGCCATGTGACTGCCACACAAATTAAATACTAGCGAAGACAGCACATCCCTTTAATTGGAAGCAATTAGTCTATTTAGTTTTTCTCTTGCAATGTATAAAACCACTAAGAGTCTTTCATTAATACAAATGTAACATAATGACAGAAATCCAGTTTTTAAATGTTCCCCGAGGTCACTCTGAACATGGTTTCCATGCACAGTTATGTGTCCCGCACCAAGACACCTGGCTTAGGTAGTGACCGTTCTTGGTCACTATGCTTCTGTTTTTTGGTACAAACATGGGTTCCTTGCTCTTCTAAAGGAAGATCCTTTTGGGTGATTTAGACCCAATACAGGTACCCATCAGATCCCACACCCTGTGCCCAAACGGGAAGGCTCCAGAAGACAGGCCGAGCGTCAGGACAGCCCACGTGGTCAGTCTTCGGGCAAGAAGCCACATCCCCACGGCTGCCTTGCCAGCCCACTTCTGTTTTCTCTCATCTGACACTTCTCGTCTGAAAACTCCGTCCATGTAAGTCTAGGTCATGGTTTTAAAAGCTGATACATCCCTTAGAAGAACAAATGATAACTCGCACATGGCAATTTGTTTGCTTGCTGGCTCGGTGCAGGGAGGACAGTAAATGCCTCTTCAAGGTGGGAAATCAGCAGAGAAAGGGAAAAGGCGGCGCTTCACTGATCAACCACGGGGTTAAGTCAGACAGAGAGCGAGGCTGCCACTGACCACGTGCTCGTCCTCAAAAGACGCAGTCCCTGCTGTGTGGCCAGGCTCACACTGATATGTCCAAAAGTGAGAGGCAGTCCCGTTGCAGGGAGGAGAGACAGGTGCATGCCTTCCTCACCTTGGCACAGAGGCGACAGCTGCGGTCTAAGGAATGAAGGATGCTGGCCAGAACCAGCTCGAGTCTTCAGATCTGTTCAGAATCAGGACCAAGTTTTGGAGGGTGAGAACGCGCTGCAAAAATTATCTTACTTCTGATGTGCATGTTGCCCCCAGAGCCCACCCCTCTCTGGGCTTTCGTGAAACATCCTTGGTTGCCCTACCACCTCCCTCCCCCTTGTCTCAATCCCCAGTCCGTCCTGTCCCCCAGCATTGCTGCAGGGGCCCTCCTGGGCTAGAAAGACACCCAGGAGCACTGCCCCAAGTTTTCAATCCTTCTTCATCACACTCTCAGCCCTGAACATGACGCGTCTTGCCGCACCGCTGCTTTAGTGATGACTGACGTCGGGTTTGCAGTCCTAGTCTGCTTTTCTGTCCCTTTGCCTCTAGAGTCAGTCTCGGAACCTGCTTCTCTCCGAGTCTGAGTTTGGGTATCTCTGCTTTTATCCTACAGCTTCTTCAAAGTACCACCCTCACCTGCATCCTAAGCGTTTGTAATCAGTCTCGAAGTCAGTCATTAGAGGCTTCCTGGAGCACCTGGAAGGGGACGCCCCTGGGGGGAGCCAGCCCCCCAGACAACACTGCTGGTTGCCTTTGTCCATCTTTGCCTGCCTGGCTGTCCCCCCCCGAGTAGACACTCTGGTTCCTCACAGCCATAAGGAAGCCACATGGCTCTTCCCAGGCCATCCCAGTCACTGCCTTTCAGGTCGCAGACAAGCAGTCACCGGCCCTCAGGGCAGGGGGTGCGCGAGACCTGTGAGCGGCCATCCCTTCTTCTCACAGCCCTGCTTGAAACGAAGGAAACCACGTGGTGGTGCCCAGCCTAAGTCTAGGTCCTTCCATTTGTCCCAGTTTAACTTGGTTGCTGGGTCATCTCCTCAGACAGAACTAGTTCTCCTCGGGCCACCCGAGCCCTGGTCCAAGGGCCTCCACCCGGTGTCCTGCCAGCCTGCCCCACCTCGTGCAGCGCTGTGTCTGGAACGCTTCACAGAGGCACCCCTTTCCCGCTCTCAGATCAGCCCCCTTGCCACCACCTCAGAGAAGTCTCCCCTGACCACCGGCCTCACACGCACCCACACCAGACGGTACCTAATGTTCTTCACGGTACTTATCTTCTCCTGGAATTTTAATTTTTCTAAACCAGCTTTTCCCATGGGTCGCTGGCGGTCCGCCTGTCCTCGCTGGCACGCTGTGGTGGCGAGCTCAGGGTCTGCGGCGGTCACTGCTGGCCTCAGCGGGGACCTTGCTGAGAGCCTTGATGGAGGCGTGGCCAGCGCCCAGCACAGGCGCTGAGTGAGCGAGGCCGCCGTGCCTTTCACGCTTTCCCACTCTTGGCCCCCGCGGTGGACACCCCGCTGCTCCAGATGGCGCAGAGCCCATGGGAGGGATGCTGCTGAGAACGGCAGCTCACAGCTGCACCTTTCACTGAGGATCACCCACGGCCTCGGGGCGCTGCGGCACCCAAGGCTATGCCCCTCCTCGGGGTCCCCGTGGCTGGTGACCAACTGATGTGGAGACACAAAGACTTGATCCCACTGTCTCCGCTCCAGAGCAGCCAGCGGGGAACACCTTCTGACTCAGGCTTTCGCTCTTCCTCATCCTGCCTTTCTCCGTCCTTTAAGGGGTAAATCCAGACAGCACCCCTTGTACATGGAGCTCTCCAGCTCTGCGTGCTTTCAAGGATGGAATGTGACTCACCTCTGTCCCTTCAGCTGTCCCTTTTCTGCTTCTGTTTTTGATCCTGCTAAGTCCCCTCTATTTGTTCTGTACTCCAGTTTTAACATTTGGGTGATGTCTTGTGACTGGCGGGGCCTGAAACCCCATTGGGTAGGACTTCCTGGGGGAAGAGAGGAGATTTCCTCCACATTTTCACCCCTCAACACATAAAAATCTTAGCCCAGGGGAAATTCAGGGTACTCCTGCCCACTTCATCTTGCAAGAAGGAGGGAAGATGTCTTCGTGCTGGATGGAAATATGAAGGAAGCCTGAAATATGGAAATACGGGGTCTTCTTCCCTCAAATGGAGCTAGCCTTCGGTGGGGACCAGAAAGATTAGAAAAAAATCTAAGAAGAACACAGATTTTAATGAATTATGTAACAGTTTATAAGCCCTTGAAGCTGGAGTTGTTGCAAATGTTTCTACAATTTGGACCATACACCATGTCATATTCCTTCCATAAACTGAAGTTTGTTCAAAAAATAATGACTTGTTTAATTCTCATGTACTTTCTAGTACCTGGGGATCCTGCAGAACAGTTATGTTTGCCAGTTTGACAGCTTCTGACACACGATTGTTTAGAGAGACGCTCATTTGAAATACGAATATCTGGCCCTCGAACCTGACACAGAAGGGTGAGCCCAAGCTCGCTGGGAACAGCCACCGTGACCTGGAGAAGAGCATGATGCTGGCATTAAGTAAAAGGCATCGAATTGAATGTCAAGGCAGACCGAGCAATGTCCTTTTGGTAAAATGTCCTTTTCCTGTTATATGGTGAACTCACAAAAAGGGAAACATTTTCGCCATGTGTCTGCTTTTCATGCTTTAAAATACTGGATACAAATGCTACATCACAGGGCTCTTAATGTGACTGAAAAATCAAACCACAAGAAATGTTAACAGCGGAACTAGGCACTAATCACTTTTTACTACTTTCTTAGCCCAAGACCAGTCCTCTGAAAACCTCTGCTTTGACAGAATTCCAAGGTCACAACATTATTAGCCTTCATTCTTGACCCCCTTCCAAAGAACACCTTCCCACGCTGACTCAAACTGCAATAGCATCTTCACCTTCACGGCGGCACCTCCCGGATGAGCCCTGCTGCGGCGCTGGTGCCGAGCAAAAATTCCTTCATGCTGGAATTCACTACCTGTATTTTACATTTTAACCTAATTCTGTCACTGAAGTGAAACCAGCTCCTGGATCTTCCTGATAAACAGCAAAACAGAAAGGGGATAGTAAAAGGTAAAATTTTGCCACTTCTGCCCCTGTGATTTTTAATCTTCCGTATATATATTTAATTGAGCCAATCGGAACTCTTGAAAGACAGTATCTTGGAAGAGCGTTCAATCTAACGCTAAATGCACGCACACAAATAGCCGATCATTTTGGATGGTTAACGTTTGCGGTCATCACCATTAAACACAAGGAGTCCAAAGCCAATAAAATGACCTAAATGAGTGTGTGTGTGTGAGTGTGTAAAATACACACATGTGTATTAATTGTTTTAACTTGGTGTTTTCTCAAAAGTAAATAAAATGGGGATATTGAAATATCCTCAAAGGGGCTTCCGAACACAACCTAAAGAAATCCTAGTATTTAAGACGCAGGATAACAATCGTTTCGGAAATGTTGGAATTACGGTTTGCATGCAAAATTTTGTAACTTGACTTAATTGACATCTCATCTTCAGTGAGCCTGTCTCCAGCTGATCGTTTCAGAAACGTAACAGAAAGCAAGTAACCATTTATTTAAGATCAGATGAGCTGCCCACCCTTCCCTCCTTGCAGTCTGTTGACCCCTCCCTCTCATTAAAGGCCAGGGTGCTAGTGCACAGTCTTGGGCAAATCCACTCGGCTCTCCATTGGGAGTAGAGGTCCCCTGTCTTCTCCTGCTTGAGGATTCATGAGGATGAAAAGCAGACCATACAGCTGAGTCCTCTGGTGGCTGCTAAATTCAATTTCATGGACATTTACCTGGAAAATTGATGCGACGCCCTCCATTCATCTTGGAAATGAGCTAATTCAGAAGTCTAATACATTGCATGGCCACCTCCCTGCCTCTAGGGAACCATTTAGGTAAACAGACTTCAGCACCCCAGACCCAGAAGTGGGATGTCCCGGGAGGAGGTGCAGATCGCTGGGGAAGTTTTCGTCAAGGGCCATGCTGGATCGCGCTGCAATTGCCCGTGTTCTGCTGAACCCCCAGCTCCGTGCAGTCACAAGGACGTACTTCCTTCAGAGCCCTGGAGCCCAAGTCAAGAGAAGACGACACTGCTCTCCAGCACATCATCCAGCCTGGGAGAGGCTACAGCCACCACAGGTCACAGGGACGGGCTCGCTCACTGCCTGGTGTGATGCTGCAGCATTTACATAGGTAACTGCTTCACCCTGGCCAAGTCCCACTGAGATGAGAAACAGTATCTTTTTTTTTTTTTTCCCCAGTTGAAGAACCTCGAGTCAGTCCCAGAGCCAGCTGCCCAAGCTCATGTCTAAGGAGAGGTGGAGTGTAGCCTTGCATGCACCAGCCAGACTCCAGGGTCACCTGGCTCGCCAGACAGCACCATCTGGAAGCATCAAAGACACCAGTTCACAGGGATGGAGGGAGCATTCCACACATTCTTCTGGAGCCAGAGACACTGGGCTCCTCATCCCAGAAGCAGGTGGGAGTTTAGCAGCCATCGCTGTGGCTGACTCTGAACACCTCCGGCCTCACCTTTGCAGCAGGGGGGATCTCGTTTTGGTAGAAAGGGGCTGTCACTTGTGCAGCTGGGTGGGCAGGAAGGGGGCGTCCAGGCCGCTGACACCCCCATGGGCGGTGTGGGGAGGCCCTCCTCCAGCCCTCACACCTGGCCTGGACAGGGCTCCTGTCTCAGACGGCCACGGCCTGTCTGTCAGGAATTACTCTCCACTGGCATTTCATGTTAATAACGTCTCTTTTTGTACATTCTCATTGGAGCAAGCACACATTCTAAGGAGGGGGTGTCCATACAGAATATTTTCCCATTGTCCTACAGGGCTCCAGTTCCAGGGCAGTTGAACATCCAGGCAAAGGAATGCTAGCTCTTTTTGCCCTGGGGCTCTGACCCAAGCCAAGACCATGTCCCAATAGACAAGGTTTCATCAAGTCCATCCTTCTGTTCCTTCTTGGAATCGCATGCCCCAGGCTGCCGGAGGAAAAGCAACAGGGTTTGGATCTACGCCTGTTTGCACCCCCCCCCCCAGTCACCCGGGAAACATGCCTGTGCCACCACGGCACCCTGGATGTCACCTCCTCCCACGGAGTTAGAAGTGTGCAGTGAGCCTCAGTGCTTACCCCCTTGTGTGTATCGCATCTGACACAGGGCATCCGGAACTGCCCCAGGTCTCACTCCTCCAGGCA
Organism: Camelus ferus; assembly: GCF_009834535.1. Taxonomy (NCBI): domain Eukaryota; kingdom Metazoa; phylum Chordata; class Mammalia; order Artiodactyla; family Camelidae; genus Camelus; species Camelus ferus. Next base: position 26,604,854 of record NC_045722.1, on the reverse strand, counting down.
GAGTGGCAGGTGCTCTCCGTCCCCAGACCCTAGTACAGGGCCCGGTGTGTGGGCGGCACTCAAAAACTATGTTAAATTGAAGGACAAAGTAGATAAGCTACAGAAGCTTCTTCTGAAAAACAGAAGAAGAAAAACACATATGAAAACATTCGTACTGGAACTGGATCAGGGAACCGGAGCGTTTCAGAAAGATGCTCAGATACTCTTGGCATGACTTCCCTGCTCAACATAAGCCTCTGCTTTGAATCTCTCACTGAAAGGAAAGGTCTGGATGGCAGTTCAAGATAAACATGTGCAAAAATTACAGAAATTATTTAATAAATGTCCCAAAACTATAACTATATCATTTGCCTATAGCAACTTCACAGAAAAGGTTTGCGAAAAATTTAAATGCAAGATTTATGTGGAGGATGTCTAGCCATAAAGACACGTTCCTTCTTCTTGTACATTTTATTATGTTTTTAACCATGGGGACAGTCCACAAATGTTTGTTTCCTCAGCTCCAAATGAGAATTTATAACATCCTGGCTAATATAATTGTATTGTTTATCCTAGCTTTTGTTTTGTACATAATTTGATTACTTGCAAAAATAAAGAACTAAATAAATGTGTTTTCTCATTAAATTAAGTTTTAATTACAGGCCACTGTGTAAAATATTACAAATCTAATTAAAATTGAACATAACTGTCAAAAAAGAAAAAATGGCTGAGAGGGAGATAGAACGGTAAGAATGAATACGTTTTATTTATAATTATGTAACATTTAAACAAAGCAGCTCTGACTGCGAGGGCTTGTCCTCTTTGGGCAAGTGGGCCACTCGCATGCCAGTGCAACCTCAGGCGGGCCCAGCTCACACTGCGTTTGGGGCACCTCTGTGAGGTGGGGCCAGCTTGCGACCAGGAAGCCTCTGTGATGTCCCGGACGGGAAGACAGCTTGGGGCCTCCCTCCTACCCAGTGTGCCTCTCTGTAGCTTCATCCCCACACTTCCCTGCCCACAAAAAGACCCTGCAGTGTATCTCATCCACCAGCAGGTGTCCACTGCAGCTCTTGGATCTAAGGTGTCCACCCAACCAAGTAACAGCTCCAGTGCAGGAGTCCCCAGACACTCCTACCAGGACCCCTGAGAAGTGGCCCTCTGCACTGCAGTCACTCTGTAAACTGGGGCTCAGAGCTAGCCCTTCACGGAGCTTTGGGGGCCCAAACCCTCAAGCTTTCAGAGCATGCTGCAACCAGGGCCTCCGACATTTCTGTATGCTTCAAGAGAAAAAAAAAAAAAAAAAACCATCACTTTTAGATGGTGCCACATTTCACCCATAGAAGGCTCTTGATATATGTGAGTGCGGATTAAACCATATTTATGCAGCACTTCCTCCTCGCATTCTTTAAATGTTCATCCAGTGGCTCATTTATCACATATCCTGTGCTCTGACATCTTTTCTTTTCTGGACCTCAGTAAACCCTGCAGGCAGTAAAGGGCTTCAGGCAGACCTGCTGGCTCGGGGCTCGGCTTCCCTCTGGGTTGAGGGTGTGCCACTTCCTTTGATTTTTTTTTTTATTGCGGTCTAGTCAGCTTACAATGCTGTGTCGGTTTCTGGTGTGCAGCACAATGCTTCAGTCATGCATGAATAAACATATACTTTTTCATATTCTTTTTCACCGTGAGCTACTACAAGATATTGAATATAGTTCCCTGTGCTATACAGTATAAACTTGTTTCTCTATTTTATATAGATCAGTCAGTATCTGCAAATCTCGAACTCCCAGTTTATCCCTTCCCACCCCACTCCTCTGGTAACCATAAGTTTGTTCTCTATGTCTGAGAGTCTGTCTCTGTTTTTTAAATAAGTTCATTTGTCTTTTGTTTTTAGATTCCACATATAAGTGATATCATATGGTATTTGTCTTTCTCTGGCTTACTTCACTTAGAATGAGATTCTCCAGGGACATCCATGTTGCTGCAAATGGCATTATTTTATCACTTTTTATGGCTGAGTAGTATTCCACTGTATAAATACAGCACAACTTCTTTATCCAGTCATCTGTCGATGGACATTTAGGTGGTTTCCATGTCTTGGCTATTGTAAACATTGCTGCTATGAACACTGAGGTGCAGGTGTCTTTCTGAGTTAAGTTTCCCTCCGGATTATAAGTTTCCCCAGGAGTGGGATTGCTGGATCATATGGTTAGTCTATTTTTGGTCTTTTGAGGAATCTCCATACTGTTTTCCATAACGGCTGCACTAAGCGACATTCCCACCAGCAGTGTGGGAGGGTCCCCGCCTCTCCACACCCTCTCCAGCATTTATCATTTGTGGACTTCTGACTCTCACCCTCAGGACTTACTGTTTGCTTTGCTCCTGATGGCAAGCCCTCCTCCTCACACTTCCTTTTCCATCTCCACTCACGTTGATTTGCACCCAAATAACACTTCCTAGAGCTGAGAAGACCCCTGCCCAGTGGAGCAGTTCCCAGAAAGGATTCAGAATGCATCTACACTGTTCATCTCCAATCAGCCTTAATCCAAGGTGCTAAAGGGTCAACCTTCTCTCATGAAGTAGCATTTTCACTTGGAAGAACAACTGGTAGACAATTTGTGGTTATTTTCAGACTTGGGTGTTTCGTAGACATTTTCTTGAAAATGACTGAAGGGAGTCTATCACTTCTAGTTAAACAATTGCCAATATTTGTTGCCAATGCTAAATTTTGAGACTTCAAGTTGACATTAGAATTTTGGAAAACTTGTATCCACCAACATGAGCTTGACAGCTTCCCAATACTCAAAATGCTGTTCTCCAGACTCACAGATATAGAATAAGACTTGTGGTTGCTGGGGTGTTGAGGAGGGATAAACTGGGAGTTTGAGAGTTGCAGATACTGACTGGTATATATAAAATAGATAAACAAGTTAATACTGTATAGCACAGGGAAATATATTCAATATCTTGTAGTAGCTCACAGTGAAAAAGAATATGAAACTGAATATACATATTCATGTACGATCGAAGAATTGTGCTGTGCACCAGAAACTGATGCAACATTGCAAACTGACAATAACTCAATAAAAAAAATTAAATAAAATACAGTTCTCCTGAGACTGAGAAAGGAGGGAAGGGGGTAGGGCACAACCACTGAAGGAATGACACCGCCACTGGGGACATACTGGTTAGAACCAAGATGGCGGAAGATTCACCTTCCAGTAGACCTTGAGCCTCATGGCGCACCCAAAGGCGCCATGACAGTTCCTAGGCTGACAATAAAAGGGCAAAAAGCAGGTGGGGTGGAAGGGAGGACACTTCCTGGAAATCTTCGCCTCTTCCCCAACATAACTGGAATAATTCTCCTACTCATTAGCATATGAAATTACCCAGCCCATTAGAACTACCAACTCAGAACCTCATGGTCGCTGTCTCTCTTGTCTTTGAGACAGCCCACGCTCTGTCTGTGGAGTGCGATCTACTTTTACTTTAAACTAAACACCCCCACAGCTTTCCATCTCTCTCCCTCTTGCTCTATTGAGATAGTCCACATTCACTCTATGGAATGTGTGTCCCCGAAGCCACCCTTCCTTCTGAGTGTAACAGACCACACTCTGTCCACGGAGTGTGTCTCTCTCTAAATAAACTTGCTTTCACTTTACTACGCCTTGCTCTGGAATTCTTTCCTGTCCTAGGCAAGAACTTACATCTACAAGATGGATGAGAGCAAAAGCAAAGGTGATCTTTGTGCTATTACGTCGACATCTGGATGACCTGCATTTTACAAAGGACCAAGGCAGGATGTACCAAGTCACACATGGGTAAAAAGTATACTCCACATACAATACAGACCGATGAAGCGCAGGGTGACAGGGCGCGAAGAGCTCATTTACATAGTACTAGGCTCCGCGTTATAACTAAATCCTAAGAAACCACTACTTGTTGAATTTTATGTGGTATCAAAGAAGAATACCCATGATTATCTGAAAAGTCTAATACAATACTCATCCATTTTTGAACTACACATCTCTCAGGCTGGACTTTCTTCAGTCAAAATTACGTATCACAAAATACTGACTGTGGAAGCTGATATGAAAATCATCTGGCTTTTATTAAGCCCGATAATATAGAGATTTGTGAAAATCTAAAGCAGTGTCACTAAATTCTCACGAAATCTTTTAGTCTGGGATAACATAATTTTTTTAAACAGTAATATGTTGCTTATATGGGCTTTTTTGTTATTTTCAAATGAGTTAATGAATGCATTATTAAAACACCTCAGCTTTAATTTCTAATAGAGTAAATTTTGATAGATAGCCCACATCAACAAAAAGTTTTTAGGGGGTCTTCAATAATATTTAAGTTTTACATAACGCTGAGAGCACTTCTGCTGTATCAGCGCAGAGTTCTCCATCTTAGGCTCAGTTTACACATTCCCACTTCACGGCCCCTAATGTAAATCCCACTGAGATTCAAGTGACTCACTAAGAATGGCTTCGTAGGCAGACCGAGGAGAATGCACATGAAGGGCCAGTCTCTGCTCAGTGTTCGGGAAGGCAGCAAAGAAGATAAACTAAATAATGAAGCGCAGTAAAAGACTGACTTCTGGAGTCGCTCATTGGAAGAATGAGAGTCACAAATAGAGATGCTGAGAGGTCAGGTTGGGATGCAGACTGAGACCTCCCTCCTCCTCCCCCTCCAAATCCTCCCCACCACCATCAAGGACATCTTTTTCAAGTCAATTGTTACAGAAAGCAAAAGTAAACTATAATTATTACATAGCTGTGAAATCCATTATGGTTACTACACCTTCTAAATCACCTAATTAGTTTTAGTAACAGCTTTATCAAGCTGTAAGTCACATACCATAAAGACCACCCTTTAAGAGTGGATAATTCAGTGGTTTTTAGTATATTCAAAATTGATTACCAATGCATTGATTATCAGTATTTAATCCCAGAACATTTTAATCAGTCCAACAAGAAATCCTATCTATGCCTCTTAGCTATCACATCTAATTCCTCCCTAACCCCAGCCCCAAGCATCCACTAATATACTTTTGTGTCTCTATGAATTTGTCTATTCTAGGTAATCATCTAAGTGGAGCCATGCAAATATTTGTCCTTTTGTGTCTAGGCTCTTTCACTTAGTAAAATATTTTCAAGTTTCATCCACATTGTCGCATACCTCGGTACTTCATTTTTTATTGCTGAATAATATTCCATTGTGTGGATATATCACATCCCTTTTATCCATTCATCAGTTAGTGGACATTTAGGTTTTTTCCACTTGTTGTATATTATGGATAATGCTGCTCTGAGCATTTATGTGTAAGTTTTTCTGTGAACATACGTTTTCATTTCTCTTGGGTATATACCTAGGAATTGAAGTAATGAATCATATGGTGACTGTGTACTTAACTATTTGAGGAACTGCCAAACTGCTTTACAAAGTAGATGCACCATTTTACATCCTCACCAGCAATGTACAAGGCTTCCAATTTCTCCATATCATAACAACACTTGTTACAATGTCTTTTGTGATACAGCCACTCTGCTGGGTGCAAAGTGGCATCTCACTGTGACTCTGATTTGCATTTCCCTAATGATTAATGATACTCAGTGTATTTCCCCGTGCTGACTGGCTAATTGTACATCTTCTGTAGAGAAATGTCTATTCAGACCCTTTGCCCATCCGTAATGGACCGATTTGTCTTTTTACTGTTGAGTTGTACACATGCATGCTCTTTTTCTCCCTGTTCTCTTGGTCTGTTCCTTTATCCACAGGAGGCAGACCCCCCACCAGGTTACAGACTGAAGTTCACTAAGCAGCTCCCATCTGGTGGCAGATTTTGAGTCACAGAGAGAGCAGGGGCCAAACATACTGCAACTCACAAAAGGACACCAATGGAAACAGGCCTTTCCCTGTTGAACTTGGGACCACTGAGCGCCCTGGGCTTCCCTGGCCCAGCACAATTTGCTCCTGCTGTTCCCTCAGAATTAACACAGTTCTCCTCCCCTCTCAGAGCTGTCTCTGTGAGAATGAGAAGTCCCATGGCGTCCCAGGCTAGGGTATGAAAAGAGAGCTTCCAGTCAGCAAAAGCCCTTTAAAAGACTCAGCAACGTGGGCTGCCCGTGCCCTGGGCTGCGTGCAGGACGTGTGCTGCTGAGAACAGCAGGTGCAGCCACAGACCCCTGGGAGCTTTCATCCAGTACATGAAAGTCTTCCAGAAAGCGGGGAGGTACTGAGACTGGGGGGGTTGAAGCATGCTTTTTTGTGAGATTCACTATTTTTGTAGATTATGCTCCATTTAAAGTTGTTACAACATAATGGCTGTGTTTCCCTGTACCCTTGTTGCTGATCTAGTTAGTACTTAGCAGTCTGTTCCTCTTAACCCCCTTCCCCAGCGTTGCACCGCCTCCCCCACAATGGTAACCACAAATCCGTTCTCCGCATCTGTGAGTCTGCTTCTATTTTGTTATAGTCGTTCCTTTGTTTGATTTTTCAGACTCCACGTATAAGGGATAACATAGAGTATTTATCTTCCTCTGACTTACTTCACTAAGCATCATACCCTCTAAGTCCATCCAGGTTGTTGCAAATGGCAGAATTTCACTCTTATTTATAGCTGAGTAATAACGGAATCACGCTTTAAATGCACGCGAGACGGTCACCCACGTGAGAGAACTCCGCAGTGAAACTTAACTAAATGTTGAGTTTCTACAGTAGATGCTCTTCGTTGGGGCATCACGCCACCATGACCCACAAGATACGAGAAAGTGAATCAGCACTCCTTAAAGGCGCCTCCCAGTGCCTCCCCAGACAAGGAGCACTCCCATCCTCCTCGGGCGCCTGGCGAGCGCTGGGCTGCCACAGCCCCATCCACCTACAACCAGCATCACTCATCGTCAGACAGTTCTTCTCGGGGGTGGGAGGTGTCATGTTGGTTCCACCGAAGTGTGAGATGTGACCCAAGACACAGTCATTATTCGCAGTCAGAATCCTGGAGACGGAGATGATGCTGTGAATTAGAAAAGATTCAAGGCTACAGTGAGGGCGGCACTCTCCTGAAGTCCATGCTGTTCTTCTGGGAAGGAGATGAGTGGACTTGTAGTATTCCCTGGCGAATAAGCCACAAAGGATAATTGGCACCTGCTGTCAGTTTTCTTGTCTCCAAGAGCTAGGCTCACATTCTCCACAAGTTATCTAATTTACCCTCCGCTTATCACCTTAAAACTAAAACGTAGAAAGATACAGTAATTGCCTGATGCCATCCAGCTGATCAGTGCAAGCTCGGATTTGAGCCAAGGCGAACCGACTGCGGAGCTGGCCAGCTACCTCAGCCACCCTTTTGTCCTTCTTTCAAAAGCACTTTGAAGAGGGTACAGGGTAGAGCTCAGTGGTAGAGCACATGCTTTGCACGCAGAAGGTCCTGGGTTCGATCCCCAGTACGTCCATTAAATAAATAAGTAAATAAGAGGCAGTGGACCCGAACAAAAACCTGCATGGCATCTCAGAAAAAATAAAGCAGAATTTGAGGGTGTGGCATGGGTTCTGTTATATGCAGGGGAATCTGGAGAGGCTCCTTGAATGGGGTGAACTTTCACACCGGGGGTCTGAGGCAGGTGTGCCCAGCATGTGTGGGACCCAGCATCTAGCGTGGCTGAGCCCCTGGAGACGCTGGCAGAGCAGCTGGGTGGGAGGTGGATGTGCTTGGGAAGGCGGTATGAACTTGGCCTTTGCTCTGAGTGAGGTAGAGGGCAAGTGCACAGGCCCAGCTGACCCTGTGGCTGCTCTGATGAGATGAAGTGTCAGTGCCCAGGTGGTGCCAAGAGGCATCTGCCAGCATCCGCACAGACAGACCACCATGGGGCCAGGTGGACGCTGAGTGGACTGGACACTTGGAGGATGCAGGGGCTGGGTGCGAGGGAGAGACAGAAGTCAAGGACAACTCTAAGGTCTGCAAACACAGGGTTTGCACTTAGTGAGTAGGGAAAAAACCGGAAGGAACATATTTGGGGTGGTTTGTAGATGTTACCTTGAGACACCCAACCAGCAGACCATCTACCCCCTTACACTGGCTCTCTGTCAACAATAGCAAAATTAAGAGATAATACAGAAATCCGTTCTTATCCAGTGAGCATGCGTGAGGCCCTTCCTTCCACGTGCGAGGGGGTTTCTTGCCGTCCACCTCCATAATCCTGTGCGTTAGGTGTCACTATCCCCACGACTCCTACTGGGCCAAAGAACGCGCATCATGTGACCCTCTGCCTCTTCCCTGTCAAGTGTGGGGCAGGCAGGGAAGACACACAGAACGTTGCTTGACCTTGACCCTCAAGCTCAACTGTAGTGACTAAGGTCAAAACCCAACCCTAATGTGTGGCCTGTGGGCTTCAGCAAGTCACCCTCGTCTCCTGCTTCCCTGTTGGCAGCATGGGACTGAGACAGGAGGGAAGGGGGCAGGGCACAACCAGTAAAAGAAGGACACAGCAGTTAGCTCCAACGTGGTGCAAGTTTCTACTCCCGGTAGACCTCGGGCTTCAACAGACATGGAAATGTAACAGCTGCTAAATGGTCCTCCCTCAGGGGCCAGGACAGCTCCCAGGCTGCCCATAAAAGGCCAAGTGTGGGCAGCGGCCCAGTTCCCAGGAATCCGTGCCCCTTTCCAAAGTGGTCTTCATAATCCTCACTTGTTAGCACATGAAGGTACTGAGCCCAAAAACTAACACCCCACACCTCGTGGCCGCTCTCCCTTCTGAGTGAGACGGCGGCACTCTGCCTATGGAGTGTGTCTACTTTTATTTTAAAGTAAACACCCACCCCTACACCTCATGGCCTTTCTCTCGCCTTCGGAGATGGCCTTCACTCAGTCTATGGAGTGTGCATCTCCCTGAGTAAATCTGCTTTCTCTCTACAATGGCCCCGCTCTTGAATTCTTCCCTGTGTGAAGCCCAGGAGCCTCACTTGGCGGGGAGCGTCCCAAGGACTCCGCGGAGACCTGGGCACGGCCATCCTCTCGCCCACGTTGTCCTGTGTCAGGAGGGCGCGAGCACCCCCCTCAGAGTCAGTGAGAAGCGGCATCTGCCGGTTCCGGGTCCAAAGTGCGCTCTCAGCCGCAGTCTCTCCCTCGGAGTCCTGTACAGCAGTATTTCCAGTCCTCATTTGAAGACCATCAGTCTGCTCGATCTGCCCTGGATTTACGTCCTGGGGATCCCCTGGGTCATTTGGTCTGGGGCTCAGGAAATGCAAGAGGAAGGGGCCAGCTGCTCCCCCTCGGTCCCCTCCCTCCCTCGCTCCGCCTGTCGTGACTCAGGAGGTGACGAGTGGCCGCCAGATGGGGTTAAACGGCTCAGAGCGGCTTGGCAGGGTCCCTACGTACCACAGAGTCTTAAACGGTTCTAAGACGACAAAAAGGAAAAGAAAAAAGAAGAAACGCTCACAAGGAGGGATCCCTGGCTTGTGGCGACCTGTGTGTTCCAGCTGCAAAGAAACGTTCAGTGGACACACCGTGTCCCACGGAAGCCCGCGCCTCCCCGAGCTGTGTCTTCCCTCCAGCCCGCGTGCTGGCCGCCAGGCTCCCTCCCTTCACCCGCAGGGCTTCCAGAGCCTCCCTCACGGGGCCCCCTCCCTCTGCCGGCCGGCCACCCCAGGCTGTCCCCGAGCCTGTCCCCGGTTCTGCCCCCCAGTGGCCTGACACGCTGGGCTGTCCCGGGACGCGTGGAGCCGTGTGGTTTCCACTCCACCAGGCAGCAACGGCGACCTCCCTCTCCTCCCGATTGCATCTGCCCGCCCTACAGCCGCCCTGCAGACGCCTCAAGGCAGCATCCGTTTTATGCATCTTCAGACCAACCTGTGTCTAATAGCTCCGTACTGACTGATTGACAGCTTATCAATCTTCAAAGAAAGACAAGTGCGGCTTGCTGGGCTGACTTTGGACTTTACCTCCCGTGATCCCTCCCAACTTTGAGCCGTGAAAAGGCCCCCGGAGCAGCAGGCAGAAGGCACGGCTTCCCACCGCGTGGTACCCGCCACGGGCCAGCTGCCTGCCTCTGAGAAGCACAGGTGACCTCCCTGGGCCCTGGTCCTCATGAACGGAATAAAAGGTCTCAGACGAGATGATCTGTAAGATACCTTCAGGCTTGAACCTTTTGCATGGAAGGAAAGCCTGAAGGCCACCATGATGGCTTGGAACGTGAGTAGGAGAGAAGAAACAACTTGCGACAAGAGCAGTGATTTCTCCAAACAGAGTTTATGGTGCGAACCAAGGGGAAATTGCGCCTCCGACACACCACCCTTTGGGCTGTTGTTTAAGTTGCCAAAAATAGGCACTGATGGGAAATGCTTTTTGTTATTGTCACTAAAGGAAAAAAAACCAGAGCAGTAAAGGATGCAGTCAGGTATGAGCAAAAGAATAAATACGGTCTGCAACTCCATGGGGAGCCCAAAATCACATTTCTAGGAGAGAGAAGGCAGCTCGGCCCTTCCCTTAAAATACTTGTTACCCCAAAAGTCAAGCACAGGGTTCTAAAGGTTTCTTTGTTCTCTTCTTTAATAATCTGAAAAACTGAACCGTGGAAACTATCTCATGAGGCTCAGAAAGCAGGTAAGATTTTGTTATTCCGGTCAAGCATTAAAAGAAATATCCTCAGAAGGTTTGCAGCGTGAGACAGACAGACCCTGGGTTTGGTCAGCGTGTTGCAAAGCTGGAAGGTTTCCAAGGTTAACCTGGACAACTTCTGTGATGTCCTAGTGGGAGTGGAAGCTGAGGACGCCATCCTTTGTCATTTCTACCGTTCCCCTTGCGTTAAATAAATTCTTGTTAGATGTTAAAACTCAGGAGAAGCGTGTCTCTTCTGAAGAAATGACATAACCCTCTTCTGCGAAAGTTACTGCAGCCGTGACTCCCCTCTCCTCTTTGTTCTCTGGCTATAGGGAAATTCACCCTGCATTTTATGTTCAAGCCCAACTAATTATACCAGCCCAGAAAGCTAGTGTGTGTGTGTGTGTGTGTGTGTGTGTATATATAATTAGAGTATAATTTGAGTATGTATATAGTATTAGCCTGTACATACATATAAATATAAATAAAACTCAGTATTTAGCACCTGCGTCTTCATTGTCCAGTCACACAGACTTCAGCCACTGGAGTCAGTTCCAATTCCTTCCTCTCCCCTAGCTTCGCATCCGGAGCCTCCGTAACCCTCGTCAGTTCCGGCACATGCCCCCCTCCCGCTCCCGCTGCAGCACCACACACGGCTCTCCAATGGGCCGCGGGTCTCTGCTCCTTTCTCTCCGGCTCTCCCTGCGTTCTGCTACACAACAATCTTTCTCAAACACACCGGTGAGCCCGTCATTTTTTTGGTTCCAAAGCTCCCAATACTTGGAAAACCGTGGAGGTCTCCAGCCGGACATTTCCACCCTCAGCACCTGTCTCTCTTTCTCACACACTGGGAGTCCCTGGGCCTCAGTTTCTTTGTTCCCCAAACTCCTCCTACTGTTAAATCTCAGCTTTAGTAACTTAAAATGACAACTCTTCCCTCATTTCCCATGGCAGGAATAATCTCCCCATGTCCCCCGCCGGGAAATATCAGGGAAAATTCAACTTTCCTTATTACTATCTGCATTATTACGTGATAATATGAGTGTATTATCTGCACATAATAGTTAGAGAGACGCAAGGAACAGTGTGGTTAAGAGCGTGAGGTCTGGCGCTTGTTTGAGAATCTTGAGTCACGTGACCTTGAGCAAGTCACTTAAGCACCCTGGGCCTCAATGTTCTTATCTGGAAAATGGAGAGGACAATGGTACATAGCACCCTGGGTTTTTTTAAGGGTTTAAATTCATTCATTCTTTAATATATGAATATGGCAGTCAAAACAGTGTCTCCTACACAGTAAGTGCTCAGCACACACGCGCTGCTGTCTGCACCTCTTGGTTAGATCCAGGGCTCTCTCAATATCCTGCTGGTCCTTGGTCCAAGGACCAAGCACACTGAATGCTCTATTGGAGCAGCACTGAGACTCTCGCTGGTTCCAGCTATAACTGGACCATACAACACTTTTTAAACTCTGCAATCTTTCATTTCAAATTCCAAGGACATCTATTTTTGAAAATTCTTGACTCTTAGCCATTAAACTGTGACTGAAATAGCAAATGAAGGGATTTTCAGAGTCAGCTCCAGCGGGAAAAGAGCTTAGAAGTCCTCACACCTGTCTCACCATGAGAAAAGGCTGGACTAACTGAGAGTCACTGACTCTTCTTGGACCCATCAGAAAACTGAGGTCTCAGGGCAGTCGCCACCCAGAAGTCTGGAGAGCCAAGGAAACATCGAGAGTCAAGGTGGAGGAGAAGTCACTGAAGCAAAAACTGGTAGGAACACTTAAGTAATAAATTTAGTTACTGCTGGAGGCTGGGTGTGGGCTAATACGAGATTGAAACACTTTTGCAGGCAAAAATCTCAGGGAGCCCCCAGCATTTTCAGGGGCTTCACCTCCGGGAACCCTATAAGGTTCTGAGGAGTGAGGATCCATGAAAGATCGCCTTTTTTCTCTGGCAGCTGAAGATTAATCATGGTGAAATACACCCAGAGCCTTGGGCACGACAAAGAGCCCCCCCGGAGGGGAAAAGATTTCACCGGAGCCTAATCCCAGACGGGAGGAGGGCTCTCCTCACGCTCCGTCCCCCTCTAGGCTTCCTGTCTCACCTGAGAGGTTGGGACAGAGTCAACAGTGGCCAGGGCTTCCCGGATGTGGACTGGGAATGTGGGGGCTGGGGAAGGGGGTAGGAGTTAGGAGGAAGGCCTGTTCCACTGGAGAAATACCCGAGAAGGCCCCACCCCAGAAACAGAGACTCACGTAAACACTGAAGTCTGATCATAATCCCCACCCCCAGCACCTCACCCCAAACCAAAAGGGGCCCTGTGTGAGAGCAGTGGGTCACCGCTGAAGGGGCCACCGGAGCCCTCTCTGCGGAGGCGAACTCAGGAAGCCCAAATTCAAGAGAGGAACGAACACAGGGCTGGAGGGATCTTTCTCCTCTACAACCAGCAGCTGCAGCAAACAAGACACACAGCTCAGCTCAGAGCCGGAGGACAGGAAGCCTCATTCTACAGGTGCATCTACCGGAGCCTGTTAACCAGTAGCTCCGACATGGCTTTCAACAGAAACGCACAGGGCAAGCCGAACGGCGGCGGACAAGCAGACCCAGACGCACCGGGAGGGACAAAGACCCCAAAAGAACCGCACCCACAGGTGCCACAGATGCAGGAATTATCAGACAAGAAATTTCAAGTGACTGTGATCAGTATGTTCACGGTTCTAACGGAAAAAGTGCCACTTTTTACCCCAGATTAACTTCTTTGTTTTCAGGTAAGCTTTGTCTAAAATTAATAAAGCTGTTCCTTCCTTTGATTAGTCTCAAGATAGCTTTCTGCCTCCCTTTAATATTCACTTGTCTAAGTCTTTATGTTTTAAAGTGAGTTTCTCGTAGACAACACATGGGTCTTTTGTTAATCCATGCTGACATGTAGAGGCGTTAATTCCCCAAGAAAACAAATTAATCCTAGATGTGTATGTACCTAACAAGTCAACAGCAAAATATGTAAGGGCAGACCGGAAGAACTGATCCGTAAATCTGCCATTACAGTTGGAGCCTTCAACACCCCTCTCTACGTAAACAGGGAAATGTATCTAGCTATTAAATGGCAGAGTTAAGACCCAAATCTAAATAGAAAACAATGTTTTATCAATTGGTAATTTCCCAGTTAGTCAATAAACTCATGAGCAAAGAAAGCACCAATTTGTGGCCTGAAATTCCTTAATAAATACTTACAGATTTTGACATAATGTTCAAAATAATTTTATCGTAAAAATTACATAGTCTTTCAAAGGTCAACAGCATTTAATTCAGCTAAGTAGAGAGGGTGTTTCAGATACTCAGTTCTCTTCAATATTAACTTTTCACTATGGGGCTTCTTTAAATAAAATGAAACTTCTTTAGAAAGACTAGTGGGGAGTAAGAGTTGTAAGAGACACACTAAACAGCAGAACATACCTGTACCGACGTTCAAGGCGTGCATCCGACCCATAAGAACAGAAACAAATCATCACGTCACATTGCTAAGGTACTGAGATTATTAAGGAAACCCGTCATCTAAACCAGGCCTGAGAGTCCGGAGCGATGCTCCCCACCCCTCATCGCCTCAGGACAGGTCACATTGTTCACAGATGATGACTCAAGGCCCCAGCGGGCTAAGTTCTTGGGAAATATGCCACTTGATGTAAACTCGGTGTCAAACACAGAACCCTGAAGAGAGGTGCTCCCCTTTCTCCACAACTATTTTCCTCTTAATTCAAGTTCAAAGGACACGCGTTGTCCTCAAAGCCACAACCTCTGCCTGACTGGCGTGGCTCCAATAAAGGAGATGAAAACGTAGAGTCACCTGATTCTCTCCAGCTCCTGGTCAGGCCCAGAGAGGAAATGATCTGAAAGTATGGGATGTGCACGTCCACCCGGCACGTTTAAACCTTACCCAAGCCTGCTGCTCATGGTCCTGTAAAGAGCTGGGCTGTCTTGGCTCTATTCCCAGATAATAAAAAATCAATCACGGATTCACTGTATTGTATATAGTGCCACCATGAACACTCAGGTGCATGCATCTTTTTGAATTAGAGTTCCCTCTGGATATATGCCCAGGAGCAGGACTGCTGGATCATATGTTAAGTCTGTTTTTAGTTTTTTGAGGAATCTCCATACTTTTTTCCACAATGGCTGCACCAAACTGCATTCCCACCAGCAGTGTAGGAGGGTTCCCTTTTCTCTACAGCCTCTCCAGCATTTGTCATTTGTGGATTTTTGAATGATGGCCATTCTCACTGGTGTGAGGTGATACCTCATTGTAGTTTTGACTATATACACTAGCCAAGACATGAAAGCAACCTGAATGTCCATCAGCAGATGACTGGATAAAGAAATTGTGTATATTTGCACAATGGAATACTACTCAGCCATTAAAAATAATTAAAAATGCCATTTGCAGCAACATGGATGGACTTGGAAATTGTCATTCTAAGTGAAGTAAGCCAGAAAAAGAAAGAAAAATACCATATCTTATCACTCATTCATGGAATCTTAAAAAAAAAAAAAAACAGAAAAGAAAAATAGAGGACACTAATGAACTCATCTACAAAGCAGAAACAGACTTGCAGATACAGTTAACAATCTTATGTTTACCAGCAGAAAGGGAGTGGGAAGGGATAAATTTGGGAGTTTGAGATTGGCAAAAGTTAACCACTATATATAAAAATACATTAAAAAAACAAATTTCTTCTGTATAGCAAAGAACTATATTAAATATCTTGTAATAACCTTTAATGAGAAATAATATGAAAATGAATATATGTATGTATACGCATGACTGGGACACTGCACTGCACACCAGAAATTGACACATTGTAACTGACTGTACTTCAATTAAAAAAAAAAAAAAAGAATGCACTGCTACTTTCTCTTCCTTCCTTCCTTCCTTGTCCCTTTCTTCCTTCCATCCTTCCTTCCTTCCTCTCTTTCTTTCTCTCTCCCTTCCTTCCTCCCTTCCTCCCTTTCTCTCTCTCTTTGTTTCTTTCTTTCTTTCCTTCCTTCCTTCCTTCTTTTTTTTCCAGATAAACAAGTTTGAGATTTGTGAATTATAACTATTCTTTGAAGACTTTTCAGAGTAAGAGTGATTCAGAATTCCTGCTTAGGGAGGTCAGTGGAGAGCAGATTTTAAATCTGGGTGGTGGTGGAAGTTTAAAGAATGGCAATGACAGAGGGAGGGGAATTAAATTCAAGATATACACTTAAAATAATACGCATTTGACAGTTCTTTGCACTTAGGAGTGCACTGCCTCTCAGCTTCAAATTCACTCTTTCTACCTGCTCTGTGATAGCAGAGCTGGGCCCTGTCAACACTTCTTCACAGCTAGCACAATGGCACACATTGTCAGTCAGGGCACAGGAAGGAAACAGAGAAAGGATGGAACTTCTCTTCCTGGTCTGGGTGTGCTTCTCCTGGTGTTTCTTCCTCCTTCCATTGGGCTGCACCCTCTGTGCGTGCATGCAGTCCTTCAGTGAGGGTGCAGCCCCAGTTCTGGCCTGCTCACCACGTCGCCACGTTCCCTCCAGGAGGGACACGATGCACCCTAGGTCTTGTGCTGCCCATTCAGCGAGCAGCTCCTGACGCCTTGATCCCTCCACGCACCCGCCCATGTGCCTTGGTCCAGCTGCATCCCACAGGTGTGCCGAGAAATTCCTGATGCAGACACCACGTGCCTCCGGCCTCACACCGCCCCATCAGCTAGCAGCTCCGAAAGCCCTGACCCTCTGCAGACCTTCCCACTGGGCTCAGTCACTTGCACCCAGAGGTTGGTTTCCTGCTTGAAAATCCCAGACAAGGTTTTCACCCATCTGGACTCTGGTCAGATGTTTTCTGCCAACTGTAAACCCCCTCTGGCCCAGTTAGACCCAGAGAATTTCCTCCATCGTCTGATAAGCTGCCAGCACACCTGCTCCAACAAGGTGCCAAGTGAAGTCTGGGGAAGAGACTGCTTCACTTCGCTTCTTCCTTGGACCCTCTCCCTCAGCCCTAGGTCGGATTTTTATTATTTTTTTTTACAGTGTTTATTTTTTAGAGCAGTTCAAGGTTCACAGCAAAACTGGGCAGAAATTAGAGATTTCCCATGCTTCTTTTTCTTTGACAATGGAACTTTGTTGATGGAGAGTGTTCTTGAATAGGAACAATGTATGTGTTCTCATTAATGAGCTAACCACCTACTCAGTCAAAAGGCATTTCCCAAAATGAGGTGTTACACGGCTGCATGACCATCCTGAGCTGTGAACACCAATGGGCAGCCACCTACACAGAATAAACACCTATTAAGCACCTACTGTGAACAGGCATTTAAAAGCCCACAGAAGACATGCTCCCCAACCTACGAAAATCAGCAAAACCAAACTTCTGTGAAAATATTGACCAAGTATAGAAAAAGAACAATTTATAACCAAAATGCACTGATACACTTTCTTCTCAATTTCATTATGGCTGCATTGGCCCAGCAGGAGAAATGATTTGCCTTACAGAGTTTTTATTTTCATTCTTTTCATGCTATTAAGGTGACTACAAAGGACACACCCCAGACACTTTGGGTTTCACCACTGAAGACCGTGGTCATCTTACAGGAGTTAAACAGGTTTACCAGTAGACAAGTAGCTGAAGTGGAGTCATCTGCTCCTAAACAATGGAAAAGCGAAGTGCCTGGACCACACTTCTCCCTCCTGTTTCCTATCTATCTGAGTACGATCCGCTAAGCCCCTGGCACCAGGCAATACTGCTGCTGGGCAGCTGAGAGGGGCAGGGAGCTTAAGGGAGGGAAGAGACAAGTTTTACAGTAGACAAGTAATGTCTTCAAAATACTTTTGGTAGAAATTTGATGTCCATGGACAATTTACTGTATTTTGCTGCAGCTTGCTGAGGGCACCACCTTGGCATTGCTCAAGTCATCCTGGAATGGTCCCCATACTCTTGCTGAGATGTGCTCTGAACCCCCGGGCAAAGCGGCGAACAACATGAAATTTCCTGAGCGCCCAGACCACAGGCCAGAAGCAGGTGAGTCAAGAGAGCGGCTCTGAGTGCAGGACTCATCTGGCTCAGGCAGAACCCTCGAAATCAGGGTCCAGGAGGCAGGCTTTCCCCTCTTGCTTGGTTCACTTAGTGGAAGAAAGGCCGAGCACAAAGAAGAGATGCTCTAAGAACTCCTAGTGTCATTTAATATGCTGGTTATAAATACGTCCATGATGTTTTAATGAAGGATGTGCCAGTTTCTCCCCCTGGGAGGTGCATGCTTTCCTTAGCAAATTTCCCGAGAATTTGCACTTCCACGTTCGTCTTCTGTCTGGAAGGCTTGGGAAGGGAAGCAGTAGGTCCATTGTGTCCTACACGCAGGTCCGTGTTTTTCAACCATCAGTCAAGGAGGCAGTGGTCAGAGTACAGATGGAAGTGATAAAAAAAAAAAAAAACATTTCTAGAATGCAATGATATTGGTTCTCTTTAGCTAATAACGGTCCAGATAAAGGCTGGTGTGGTAGAGAAAATCCTGGACTTGGGAGAAGCAAGAGCCACATTTATGTGGTTGCCCTACCGCCTACTAGTGTGTGATCCTGCACTGGTGTTTTCTTTCTTGCTCTAAGACTCAGTTTTCTCATCTGTGAGATGGGGGCGGCAGGTGGGAACAGGGGGCAGAATGTGCTACCCTGCACACTGACAGGAAACACACACATGGAGGAGAGGTCGTCGCTGGTCTCTGGCCACTGCTCGGTGCCAGGCACGGTGTCAGCCAGAGGGAGGGCCAGAGGTGCCCTTGGGACTGTTCTAACTATGCGGGGGCAGGACCCAGTCGCGCTGACACAGAGATTTGCTAACTGGCATTCACTCCACTTTTAAAACTGAAAACCAGCCACCTTTCTCAGACATCTCCAGCATCACTGCAACAGCAGTGACATCTCCCTGATCGTGTCTCCAGCTCCCGGGCAGTCACAGCTGGCATGGGCGTCACAGACAGCGAGCACGAACGTCCCTGCTTCTGTTTCATTTCGCCCTGCACGGCTTACTGGGGAGAAAGCCAAATACATCTCACCTCGTACCTTGAGCCCTCACAGTATCTCTTTTTGCTCCATCTGCCCTCTTCTTGTAACAATAAAATAGTAGTTATAATAATAATCAGCAGTGCACACTCAATTACCATTGTGCTTGGTTCAAACCCAGCTGCCCTTTGCTCTTCAGGGTGATGTGGGCAGATGACCCCACAACCTCGTGCTGGGTTTCCTGGGCTGGGGAAGGCATCAGGAAAAACAGGGCATCCAGGGTCATTACAAAGATCAGATGGGCTCACGACTTTAATTGCTCAGAGCAGCGCCTGGCACACAGTAGATGCACTTACGTGAGTGTTAGAGGGAAAGTGAGGGTTCCCAGGTTCCCGCATCAAGCTGGGTGCTTAACATTGTGCCCAAAGCCCCCAGCCCCAACGCCAGCCAGTGAGTAGGTCCCAGCAGGGAGGAGGCTGGCCCAGAGCCTCCCTGACACTCAGCATGGTTCACGCTTTATCTTTAAAGTCACAAAACCCTTTTTAAAATTTATTTTAGTGACTACATGCATTATATAAAACAACAATGAAAACACACAAAGAGGCTACAGATTTCACTATTTCTACTCCACCAAATAATGTTTACCATCCAGACTTGGGATGGGGGAAATTTTTTTTTAAAGGCAAACAGTATTAAAATAGCAGCAGTAATAAAGGGGGCAGGAGGGAAGTTTGGGAGGTGATGGATATGTTAATGGCCTTGATGCTGGTGACAGTTTCATGGGTGTCTACTTGTCGCCAATTCATTGAGCTACAGACATTAAATATGTACAGCTTTTTACATGTCAATCATACCTCAATAAAGTAAGAAAAACCTCCTTTGGCTGCATCCAAAGCTGGGGATTTAAGTGAACGCCAGGATTCTGGGGGGACCTTGGAGCAGTATGGGAGGGTGGGAACTTCCCCCCTGTATCAGTCAGGGTTCTCCAGAGAAACGGAACCAGCAAAATAGATGTAGGTTCAGAGACAGACACAGATGGAAGTGCAGCTCTAAGAGGGCGTTTGTTACAGGAATAACTCCATGCAATTATGGAGGCCAAGAAGTCCCACGGTCTGTCATCCACAAACCCAGGAAAGCTGGCGAGGTAATTCAGTGAGAGCCCAAAGGCCTGCGAATTGGGAGACTGGCGTTTTAGGTCCTGGTCCAGGTATGAAGGCCTGAGACCCAGGAGGAGCAGTGTCTGGGAGCAGGAGACGATGAAGGTCCCAGCCCAAGCAAAGAGCAAACCCCTCCTCGGTTCACCTCTTTCTTCTACAGACACGCCTCAGAGATGCTGTAGGTCCAGGTCCAGACCATCACGGCAAAGCC
Source organism: Camelus ferus (assembly GCF_009834535.1). Lineage (NCBI taxonomy): Eukaryota > Metazoa > Chordata > Mammalia > Artiodactyla > Camelidae > Camelus > Camelus ferus. The sequence continues at coordinate 26,584,895 of NC_045722.1, read as the reverse complement.
AACATCACAGCAAAGCAAGCCACACACAATTTTTTGTAAAGTTATGTTTACACTATGCTATAGTCTATTAAATGTACAATAGCATTACACCTGAAAAAAACCATGTGAATACCTTAATTGAAAACTAATGGCCACACTGTTTTGATCTCTATAGCTTTGTAGTACAGTTTGAAATCAGAGTTGGATGTTCCCAAGCTTTGTTCTTCTTTCTCAAGATGGCTTTGGCTGTCTCAGGTTTCTTTTTGTGGTTTCAGGATTACTTGTCTTATTTCTTTAAAAAAATGCCCATGGAATTTTGATAGGAATTGCACTGAGTCTGTGGATTGCTCTTGGTAGTGGAAATTCTTAAAACATTGACTCTTGCAACCCACGAGCACAGCACTTCCATTTACTTGTGTTTTCTTTGACTTCTTTCATTAATGTCTTGTACTTTTCAATACACAGGACTTTCACCTCCTTGGTTAAATTTATCCCTATGTGAAATTTTGCTTTCTATCTCGTCTTTTTCTGAACTTAAAATGAACTCTAAAATGTGATTATCCATTATATCACTTTTATCTTTTCACTACAGTGTTTAGTGAGAAACCTTAAAACCTTCTGCCTGAAATGTCGTCATGTTTGTTTGTCAATACCTCATACGCAAGACAGGTATATTTCCATTGACCTTTTCTTCAAAACTTTATAAGCAAATAAATCTGATGTTTCCTTTATGTGTATCCTTGTGTTTAGCATTTGATATTGTCTAAGAATTTATAAATAATTACTCACTAGCTCTAGTATCAATCATAAGTAAAATATTAGAAAATGAAAAGCTATGAAAAATGACATCCTACTATAGTGCAATGAGACAGATATAAATATATTTAAGTAAAATTTTTCCTTTCTATTTTGAAGATAAACACCTGATTTGAAGACGATACTAAGCCTAAAATTATTGCAAAGGAGTTTTCTGTACTTCCAAGTAATATGCACCATTTACTAGCATAAAGGTCTTGGTAAGTCAACTGTTCATCAATTTCTGAGTTGCTCAATATCACAGTGAATGGTTAAGTTGCTCAAGGATTTACCAAAACTACCTATTTTGTGACATGGATCCTAGGTAATAAGTTCTAAAGTGAATATACCCATGTGACCCAAAACCATTAGTTTTCTCTGGCTGTACAGGAATACGACAATCAATCACGCGACCATTTGCTGGAAACCAGCACAGGCTAGACGTTCCTTTACACAGTATCCACACCCAAGTCAGTACTCACAGCTGGAGAAGATCAGCGGGCAGGAGTGCTCATCCATGGGGAAGTTGTGCAGCTGCAGCTGGCACTCAGCGTTTATGGTGAGCCTGCAGGAGAGCCACACATCACTCTAGTGCTCAGCCAGCAACACCCTGGCAAAGACCCCAAGCAAGGCCGCAGTGGTCACACTGCCACAACGTGGTGGGCGGGAGGGTTGGTCACCACAGGGAACTAACTCTCGGCAGAGGCCCCACCCATGCAGAATATCATTTGGTTGTTTTTGTGTTGTGTTCCTTTGTTTCACTTTTGACTATCAGAAATGGAGAGAACTTCCATTAGTAAAATCCCAACTGTGTCAAGAAATAAAAGCCAAGTAAGACAGGAAACAAATTGAAACAATATGTCCTTGTTTTCCTATGTCCTTCTTTCGGTGTCCCTGTTTTCAATCTGTTTGAAGGAATTAAATCCTCCCTCCATTTTGAAACTGGTGTATTTGCCTAAACAAGTATAATGCCAAGTTAATCCACATGTAGGAAAGATTTCATATTTGGCCAGCTCTCCCATTTGTCTATGCAGATGGTGGCTGCACTAAACGTGTGTGTTGCACCTTTTCAAAGTAGACAACCCTGGGGTCAGACTTTCTATGTTTACACACATGAGATTAGGAAAAACATTTTCAAGAGCAGGAGCACGCTGAACATGAGAAGTGATAGAGCTTAGCAATGAAAACAGGGCCTCATTCCTACAATGATCTGGATTAAAGACCCCAGTATTGGACCACCAGTGATTAAAGGTCCCCCAGCATCTTACCTTAAGGTGTAAAGGATTTTCCCATCATTCCAAATTCTGAGGAGCTGATTGGGGGTGGTGATCCAGTGAGCCTCCGCAGTTTTAGAATTGCGGAAGATTGTATCTGGAATCCATATTAGCCCCACCATGTTGCTGTTCAGAGTAAGTATTTTCATTGTGCTGTTGAACCGAAGGCGACTGTCAGTCCAGGTCTGAGCAAAAAATATATCAATTTGGTATTCCTGAAACAGAGCAGAAGGAGGGGTAAGACATTTCTATTGGATTTTCTGCATGCTTTGTTTTCTTTCTCAGAAATTTGGTTTTCCCCAGGTTTACATCCTTATCTTCCCACTTCCCTTTCTGCTTAACACAGTGCCTGCATCAACATGATGGACATTCAACAAAGATAACCAATCACACAGTCTGATAACCTGTGTGAAAATGCTCTGTAAATCTTAAATTGTAATCGTGGGATGTGGTGAGGGGCCAAGAGGCAGAAGAATATATTTCAGAGCATAGAGGCAGACCCTCCTATATTCATAAGTCCAAGCTTTGTCAGGTAGCATGATCTATTAAAGCCTCCATTCTCTAATCTGTGAAATGGGAAGAATAGTAGTGTCTACCTCCTAATGGGGGTGTATAGGAGGAAATACATGGTTAAATAAAAATCTCTAGTGCCTGGCATGAAACAAATGATCCAGAAAGTGTTAGCTTATATTATAACGATTGTCATTTTCACTCAAGAGCCTTCTCAAATAATACAGCCCAAATCAAAAAGAAAAGTGAAAAATAAGCAACAACCAAAAACTAGAGAGCTGACAGCCATCCAAGCCAAGTGCTGATTCCAATGCAGGGCTGATGGGGCTCAAATGGCTTCTGTAATTGGAAGCCACCCCAGTGTTCATAGCACATCAGATACAGGATGGGGCTAACAACACCGTGCGACCCAGAGAAATATCTCGAGTCTGGACCACCTCAGAGACTCTCTCATAATCACAGTTTAAAGGACTAGCTTTAGGTCCATGGCAAGGAGGATCAAAAGGCAGACTGTTAGAGAATTTAATCTTTCATAGCTTCTTTATATATTCAATATTATAAACGAAGTACTTTTACAGAGTTGAGTAATTCTCAACAAATCCCATATTTCTCCTTTCCATTGAGTTTCCATTTAAAGAAACTTTCTGAGACAGGGAATTCAGCTGACCAGACCCAGCCTTTTACTGACAAACCCGCTCACTCATCACCACTTTGTCGCACTATGTCAGGCCTGGCAAACCGTTCAAGGCCCAGCACTGTGCCAACAGGAGAGCTCCTGCCTTTGAGGGGCTTATGGTCCAGTCATGGAAGATGGGCCTTCAACCAACAATGAAGGTGAGAACCATGACACGTCTGATCCAATGACTGCTGTTGACTGTGCTTGGGAAGTCAACACAGGAAAGAGATGATCTCAGAAGACGGTTGGCCAGCTTGGAAGCAGTTATGAAAGTGTGAATGAGGAATGTTGCCCGACATTCCCGTAAACAAAGAATGTTGCCCAAATTTCCAGTTCTCTAAGGACCAGGCCATTAGCCACTGCATCAGCCCCCATCCATACCCTCCCAACGCTGTGCCTGAGGGGAATTCAGGATGGACAAAAACAGGAAGCTTTCGGTGCTTTGGAATCCGGCCCTAGATGGTTAAGGTGCATCTAAGGAATAATTTCAGTGAACCTAGATTCTTGCATCTTCCCATATATAGAAAGCCCCTAAAATCAGTAACCTGAGATGTCTGTTCTTTGAAATTAGCAGCAATCTTTTGATTTCCCACTGCATTATTTTTTCCGGCAAAAAGGTCTATATCCTGGCTTCTTCCTTAGCTCTTCAGGGAAGTTCCTCAGAGCTAACTGAGAGGCTGTCTCCCAGGCTATAGTCCTCAGCAAGACCCCCAAACAGAACTTGCAACTTTTGGGCTGTGCGTTTTTCTTACATTGCCCAAAGAGAAAAGAAAGATAAAGCAAACACAAGTTCCTGAAGGGATGGAAGAAACAAAAGCTTCTCATCCCCATCAGTAAATCACAGAATCAAGAAATGCTTTGAGTGTTAAAGCCTACTGAAACTCAGCTTTGCAGAAACAATCAGACCTGTTGCCAAAAAGCTCTAAATGCGTGAAGTTGCCACCATGCAAAGTCTTTAATTGTGCAAATATGCCTCCTGTGCGAGAGAGTAATGCATGACTCTCCCACTGAAGGCGGACAGGGCCAAGGTGGCCGTGCTCAATTTAAGAGAAAGAGTCAGAATGAGAGGAAAGTGAAGGGCTGGGTAGAGGCAATGGTGGGCAAAATTAAAGGCATGTTGTGGATCTTGGAGTTATGTTGACACAAGATCTGTGATCATGTCTATGCTAACATGAGACTGGCCTGGGGGTAAGAGGCTGGCTAGGTTTTCAGAGAGCTCTACTGCCAACAGGACCTCAAGTCAGGAAGAAAAGTCTGTGACTATTTGAGATTTAGATGTACTTGTGCATTCCTATCTGTAATGGGCAGATCATGACCTGGAAAAGCTGAATGGACCACAAAGACTTACTCTCCAGCGCCAACTTTCCCACAGTCAGAAGAGTTAATGGAAAAGGAAAACTCCTGGACAAGGGCGTCGAGAGCCAGGGAGGAGAGGCCTCTGGGAGCAGAATTCACGCTTAATCAGACCCTCTCCTCTCAGGGAACACAGCCCACTCAGGCTCTGCCCCCTGGGACCTCAGAATTGCTGCAAATCAGTGGGTTGGTTGTGATTTTCCTGGCCCTTCTCCGTGCTTGTAGCCACATGGGGGCAGGGATTAGGCAGCTCTTCTTTTTAGTTCAGAGGTCGATGGATCAGGGAAAGCCATGGTCAAACTTGGTGCAGAGAGCAGCACACATACAGGTCACCTTGACATTGGGGATGGGACGGGGCAGACCTTTTGGGTTGCCTCAGTTGAAGAAGGGAGGAGTGTGTCTTTCCTGATGAGCAAGAGACAGACAAAGTATTTGGCAGCCAGATCCAGATCACGGTGCTCATTGGTGCTGTTCACCAAATGCTGCAGCATCCCTCCCTGTGCGCACGTGGTACATTCACACGCCCCCTTCCCAAGTCCCGAGAGGCTGTGTGAAGCAGAGGCCCACCTGGACACACAGTGTGGGTGCAAAAGGGGGAAAGGAGAGTGGACCACAGGGTTGAGGGCTGCAGTCCTCACTGAGAAGGTGACTTAGAGCCAAGACCTCAGTGAAGTGCAGGAGTGAGCCACGCAGACAGAGGCGCCCCTTGCGGGAGCCCGGAGCGAAGGCAGCAGCAAGGTCAGGGGCATTCCTGATGAGACAGGAGCAATGCGCGGTGCAGAAGCAACCGGTGGGGCAGGGGAGCAGGCCCCCTACCTCCTTGATGGTAGGATTTTAGCCACACAATTATGATTTCTGACTACGTAAAGGGCTATATTTGCACAAAGAACATGAGAACACACTTAAAACCTTAAATAAAATTCAGGATGTGAGACTGGCCGGTGTGGCATGTACAGGTGCCCATGGGGATTACTCCCTCGTTCCCTCTAACACTGGTTTACTGGGCAAAGGAGTGAGGAGAGAAGGATGAAGGTGCGCTCCCCAGCAGCGCCAAGCCCCCAGGGATGTGGGCGATGCTATCCAATAAAGAATGTTCTCCGTAAAGGCCCCAGTTGTAGTTTGGAAAGAACCTAAAAGCATCCAGATATTTTTCAATCCCAATATTCTAACAGGAATATTGAAACTCAGAAAACTTGAAGAATTTTTACCACAGTTCCTCAATGTGTAGTTTGAATTCTGGGACCCCAAGTAAAAATTTCTAAGTGAGTCTCTTTATTGTGTAAAAATGGTGAAACAGAAAGTCTCCTGCTGAACATAAGGTTTTCCTCTTTATGCCCTTTCTCTCCTGAGCTTCTCTGCTTTCCATCCCCATTAATGTGCGTACACAATACACTTTAAAATGCAGATTTTAAATGGGTAAACCTTATAGTCAGAGAGGCAGCGTTACCTGAAGTCACTCCTACGAGGCACAGATGCTCCTGCCCCTCCCAGGCGCTGATCACTGGGGCAGAGACAATAATGACTTTCTGCCCGGGAGGGTGGGAGGCCAAGGCCAAAGAGATTAAGTAACTTTCATCAAGTCACACACCTGCTAAGGACCAATTGTTCCAAACTGTACAGTCAAAATTTGCTTCCCTGGCTGTGACGGAGCGCAGCTACAGCAGCTGTAATCTAGCGGCCAGATGTGGGGGCCGCCGTGACACGCTGCAGAGAGAACCCCCGCACAGAAGCCCACTCCACTTTGGCCCCGTTTACAAACTGTGTAAAGTGATTTCCCTTCCTGGGCCTTGATTCCTCCTCTGTAAAATGGGAGGATTGCGTTAGATTAAATGTAAGAATTCTTCAGACTCAAACATTTTATAGCCACATCCCGGCCTGGAGTTGGATTTTTCACTGTTGAAAGTAATTTTTCTGTAGGGGAACTATTTTCCTGTAAGGAAAGGCATCATACCAGGACGCCCTGGGGTGAGGACTACAGGATCTGGGGGATGTCCTTCTTATTTGGAAGTCCTGCCACAAACTCCAGCTCGGGAGGGCGCAATGCACATGGCCTGCCTGGTGCCTGGTGCGAATGTTTTATTGTGTCTACATTTGACGAACTGTTGGAGAAACACTTCCCACCCACAAAGAAATACTTTTCTGTCTCTCATAAACATCTTTGTAACTGCATTAATCATCTTTCCTTTCTGCAGAGGAAAAAAATCATTCTTACAATGTCTATCTAAAATAACATTTTACATAATTCATAAATAGCTCGGAAATTAATGTGTCTGAGATACCGATAAATGTAACAGGTGAGAAATACGTAAAATCCCCAAATTGAGACCTTCATGCTTTTGAAGGACCTATGCTCATAATTTGTTTTAATAATCTGGAGCATTTAATGGTTCCTAAAAAGGCCATGAGTCCCTGCAGCACATGGAGCATTTTAACAAAACACAAGAAAAATGATGATGCTTAATGTTATCTATGTGTAACTTCTAAAACACCAGAATGCTATTTTCTAATGCTTTTCTCCTTTCCTTTACCAGAGAAGAGGGCCAAACGGAAAAATGACAGATTAAAGAAGGAGAGGCACGTGGAGACTGGAGGGGACGGGAGTCACCCACTCCCGGGCACAGGCTCCCTCCCTCAGTCCCAGCGGGTCAGGACACGCCTGGAGCAGGACAGACAAATACATTAGTCCTGGAAGTCACCGGCAGTTTTCTTTATAAAATGGTAACCACAGGCCCCTGCCAATTAAAGGTTGTTCAAATGTCTCGTCTCAAATGTATAATATGCAGTGATGATTAGAATAAAACCATCTTTATTTCTTCCTTATCAGAGTTGGGTGCATAACAAAAATAAACATTTTTGGTGTTACTTCCTCCAGGTCGCCCTGGGAAACAAGGCTTTGCAGCTGGCCTCTGCTTCTCCCCAGGTATCTGCCTTCAGGTCCGTGGCCTCCAGGGGCCACGCCTGCCCTGCTCGCACCCTTGGCTCCTGAACATTCTCCCCGTCTACCCCAGGCTCTTCCAGTTTTTGGAAAATGTTCACCCACTCCACGATGTCAGTCCTACTCTGTGCTGGGCATGGTGCTAGGTTTATACAAGGACAGATGCAACGCCCCGCATTCAGGAGTGCAGGCCTGCAGTGTGGAGAGCGTGCGATGCCCCACTCAGAGCCCAGGGGAGGGGCGGGCAGGCTCCAGGAAGCCAGAGAGATCGACTCAGGAGGAGCAGGCAGCTCTGCACAGACGGCCCCCCATCTGGTTCTCGGACCACCAGGCAGAAAGTGGACAGGTGAAGGGGTGTATCAGTCAGGGAGGACTGTATCTGAGCTGAGAGGAACGAGACCACTTCAGGTATGGCAGGTTGTGAAAAGTTCATTACAGGGATCTCCTGTAGAAGCAACAGGGGACGTGACCCCAAGATGCAACAGGGGAGCACAGTGCTCTCCTGAGCATGTCCAGGACTTGTCACCTGATATTAATTGACCTAGGGCCCTTTTTAAGAAAAGGACATAAAAATCTAAAAACAATATTAAGTACAAATATATATATATATATATATATATATATATATATATATACATACATATACACACACACACATTTACTTTGCATGAGAAAAAACATAAATACTTAACAATCGCAAATGCTACAAAAATCACAAAATCCAGGAAAAACAGATTTTATTTTTATTTGCTAACTGGCCTGTCTTCATCATACTCATGTGTCCGACATCTTTTTTTTTCCCCCTGAAAAATGTAAGTGGTCTCTAGAAGCTGGAAACGCAAGGAAATGGATTCTCTCCTTGGCTGCCATAAGAAATGCAGCCCTGGGAGGGACCCTGATTGTCACCCAGTAAGATAATAAAATTGTGTTGCCTCAAGTCACGACCTTTGCAGTAATTTGTCACATACAGAAGGGCTGCCAAGGAGCGCTGGTGTCTCCTACGTCTTTTGACTGCTCATTCTTTGGTTGCACTTTTCTATGACAAGGATTTTTATGACATTATTCTTTTTAGAGAGAGGATAAAAATGATTATTTCTTCTGGTATGACAAAATAAAATGTTTTATTATAAATAGATTTTTTTTTAAGTTTTACTTCAACTCACAATTCATCATTGGAACTATCATGTGCATGCTTGGGATTCTGCTAAATTGGGGAAAACCTCATTTCTTTCATATAAAGTCAGAGGATTCCACATGAGAACTTTGGGCTCTGGGGTTTTCCTCCAAGCTACCCACACTTTGGGAGTCCTGGACATTGAGGGAAAAAATGACACTGAGCTGAAGCCCGGGTCCTGCTCATCCTGTGAACGTCATCATATACTCATATATGAAGTCACCCATACCCCAAACCTTAACCACAGCCTGAAAGCTTCCCCAGCTATTAGAGCAGGCAAATAGCTAGATACGAGCAGAGAAAGGGGGATGCAGACCAAATGGCAGGAACTGGGCATGAGAGGGGGAGCATGGGCCAAATGCAGGAAACCATGCATCACATAAACCACAGGGGTCCCTGGGCAGAGAAAAGCAGGAACCTCTGGGCTGTAAGTGATCACATATTTTGGGGTGACAACCTGGAGGCCCACAAAGAAAGGTAGGAAAAGGCAGGAGTCTCCAGCATCTGAATGTAACCTTTTGCTCATTACGCCCTTACTACTATAAAATCAGCCTTGCAGATTAGAAGTATCCATCCTGCACTGATGCCATGACACTTCCAATCCAGACTAAATAAGGACAAAAATCCCTCCTCCCTTCGGGAAGATGGAGCTGGGATGAAAATCAAGGAATATGACCCCAAACCCTTCCCTTTCCAATGAATATTCCATCCATTCATTTTTACACTCTGTGTAACCAACTTGCAAAGAAACTCGGGGCAGCTGCTCACCCGAGTCTGCCTGCTCTCCCCTTGACAACATCCTATCCCTTAATAAAGCCCCACTTTTCTTTTTTTTTAAGCTAAGGTTCTTTAATTTGACATGAAAGGTATGATTTATTAAAAAATTTATAAATTTTGCATCAAAAATTTTACTCTGCAAAGAAACAACAAAAAATAGTATGTAGATGTGATAACATTTTTGTAAAATAAAACCCCATACATATTTATAAAGAAGTTTTTAAAATTGTTATTCTTGGAGAAATGGTGCCAATAGATTGATGTATCTTACTTTTGACTCTATACCTTCCTTTGGTGGTTGAATTTTTATGAGTATCTCTTGTTTTCATACAAATTCCCAAACCTCTCCACCATTAGCAGCCTTCAAATGAAGTTGGTCAGTAGTCTGATGAAAAAGGTGGAGGGAGGTAAGGGTTGACTCTTGGATTCCTTCCTATTTTAAAATCCTAAGGATTTTATTAGATCCAACATAAGATAATTAAAAATCTCCTAAACAAGGAAATATTTGCCATACTGTATTCAGTTTCATAATCACTGAAATAAAATACTCAAAGCCCCAATGTCTTATCAGTGCCTTCTACTGGGCTCAAATCTTTCTTTTTTTCTTTTTTTTTCCCACTTTACTTTCTTAACTGCTCTATCTAGTCTCTAAATTCTTTCTGCCACAAGACAAGAACCTAATCACCAACAACACAGCCTCCTTGACTTTCTTTGAGTTCCAAAGGGCAGATTCAAACACTTGCTAATCAGGGAAGGGAGAGGATGCAGACATGAGGGAGAACAGTCAAGAAACAATCATGCAGCCCTGGGGCAGGGTCCTGGCTCCTCCTCAAGGAAAATACATAACAATATCTTTAAGTTCTTCTGCAGAAACTAAGCCCCCCTCCCCCAAGCCCTGCCTCTTGGTTATGCCTGAGTAGAATCTTCAGAGATGGTTTTTTGGGGGAACACTGGGTCCACCAAAATGCCAGCATTCTGATTAAAAGCAACTTTTCCTTTTTGTTACAAGGTTGTTGCCCCCAGGATCATACCCCTGCCTCTCCCTCAACTAGAAACTAATGACTCTTATCTAAGTCTCAGGAGAAGAAACAAGAACCGGTTAGAACCTACAGGGTCCAAGATGGTGGAAGATTTGACCTCCAGTGGACCCGGAGCCTCATTATAGGCTCATTGTGATGTATTAGTTGCTAAGCGACACACCCACCAGCGCCATGACAGCTGACAGTTGCCAAGACAACAACAAGAAAAGCCCATATGAAGATGGAGGACAAGGCGATCGCCTCCATCACACTCAGAAGGAGGACATGATGGCGAAGCCTCCCATAAAAGTCCATGGGGTCCGACCCGGGCCGGAGCTGTTTCCAGTGCCCACTCTGGCTGACGGCTCCTCACTCAAGCACTTCCTCTCCCCACTCTAGTGCTTTTCCCCCTTCTCTCTGCTGGAGCATCTTCCTTCCATGTCCCCTTCTGAACAATAAAGCGGCGGTTTACTTTGCCAGTTTGCACAAACTCTTTCACAGCCGGGGCAAGGCCCCACACTTTGGTGGGCTTCCTGATTTCGCAGTCACTCCAGTCTCCTAGCAAGCCCTTGTGTGTGATGCTCACTCATTCCCAGGGAAAAGCCATGCTCCTGGCCCTTTTCCAACCAGCCAGGAGCCCAGCACAGAGGTGTGTGCAGAGGGGGCTACAGAAAACTCAGAGAGACTCTTACAGACTGAGCTGTGTACCCCTCAAACTTGCATGTTGAAGTCCTAACGCCCAGTGCCTCAGACTGTGACTGTACTGGGAGACAGGGCCTTTCAGGAGATGATTCAGTTAAAATGAGTTCATATGGGTAGGCCTCAATCCAACCTGACTGATGTCTTTTTGAGAACAGAGACACCCAGTGGGAAGTCCACAAGAGGACACAGGAAGAAGGCGGCCATCTGCAAGCCAAGGAGAGAGGCCTCAGGAGAAACCAACCCAGCTGACCCCTGGATCTTAGACTTCTGGCCCCCAGACAATGAGAACATACATTTCTGTTGTTCAAGCCCCTGGGTCTGTGGTATTTCCTTCTCACAGCCCTAGCAAACTAATGTAGACACCAAGTGAAGACACAGAAAATCACTACACTTTGAGGTAAAATGCCTTACAGGAGGTTAAAGTGTCAAAAGTAAAATACAAAGTTATCCAAAGGAGTTCATCACACTTGTTCTTAAACACAGTTTCTGCCACTTTCAGGTTTTTCACTTAAAAATGTATCTGTCCTTGCTATCCAAAGTGTCTCTGTCTGACACGGGAAAGGCCTAAACGTCCACCGACAGATGCCTGGATAAAGGCGTTGCGGTGTATATACAATGGAACACCACTCAGCCACAAAAACAATAAAATAATGCCATTTGCAGCAACATAGGTGGGCCTGGAGAATGTCATTCTAAGTGAAGTAAGCCAGGAAGAGAAAGAAAAATACCATCTGATATAACTTACATGTGGAATCTTAAAAAAAAAAAAAAAAAAAGGCATATGAACTTATTTACAAAACAGAAACAGACTCACAGACATAGAAAACAAACTTATGGTTACCAGGGGATTGGAAGGGGATAGGAAGGGACAAATTGGATTTTCAGACACTAATATATATAAAATAGATAAACAACAAGTTCATACTGTATAGCACAGGGAACTATATTCAATATTTTGTAGTAACTTACAGTAAAAAGAATACGAAAATGAACATATGTATGTTCATGTTTGACTTAAGCATTGTGCTGCACACCAGAAATTGATACAACATTCTAAACTAACTATACTTCAATTAAATATATATATATTATATATATATATATATAAAAAAGCAAAAGTACTAGAAATTTACAGGAAAAAAGAAGTTGTGGTATATTATACAATGGAATACTACTCAGCCATGAAAAAGAATAAAATAGTGCCATTTGCAGCAACATGGATGGGCCTGGAGATCATCATTCTAAGTAAAGTAAGCCAGAAAGAGAAAGAAAAATACCTTATGATATCACTCATATGTGGAATCTTAAAAAAAAGAAAAGAAAAGAGGACACTAATAAACTCATTTACAAAACAGAAACAGACTTACAGACATAATAAACAACTTTAGGGTTACCAGGGAAAGGGAGTGGGAAGGGATAAATTTGGGAGTTTGAGATTTGCAAATGTTAACTACTATATAACAGTAGATAAGGACAAATTCCTCCTGTAGAGCACAGGGAACTATATTCAATATCTTGTGATAACCTTTAATGAAAAAGAGTATGAAAACAAATATATGTATATATATGCATGACTGGGACATTGTGCCGTACACCAGAAATTGACACATTGTATGTGACTATAGTTTAATTAAATAAATAAATGAATAAAATAAAAAGTTTCACTGTCTGAGTACTCACTTTAATAGTTCACAAACATTTTTATCCAAATTTACTATCAAGTGGAAAACCTGCTATATTGAATTTCTATGTGCCCATCAGCAAAACTTTTAAGTGGTAAGTAATTCTTGGAGAAAGTGTGTCACGTACTATGGTAAGTTACTTGCAAAAACAGTCATAAGAACCCCACTTTCCACGTCTACGGCCTTGGCCAGCTCTCCCACACTGACTCTGGACTTGGCCATGCATCTTGTAGCAAATGTGACAGCAGCAGAGGCTTGGAAAGAGCTTGAGACTGGCCTGTCTTGCTGCTTCTTGGGAACCCCGCAACCACTACCAGATGGATGAGACCAGGCCAGCCTGCTGAGAATGAGACAAATGCCAGACATGCTCGCGGCCCCATCTCATATCAAGGCAACACCCACAGAGGTGAATGCTACCCTCCTCAGCTCACCAGCGCCAGCCTACCCGCCCATCCAGGAACCATGAGGAGCACAGGCAGACCCCCTTTTCACTGTACTTCACTTTGCTGTGCTTTTGTACATTGAAGGTCTGTGGCACCCCTGCATTGTCAGGTGAGAACATTTTTTAGCAATAAGGTGCTTTTTAATTTAGGCATGTGCATTTTAAAAAATATAATGCTACCATAAACTCACTAGACTACAATATGGTATAAATACGCACTGGAAAGTCAAAAAATGCATGTGGCTGGCTTTACTGCCATATTCGCTTTATTACAGTGATCTGGAACTGAACCCACAGCATCTCCCAGGTATGCCTGTATGAAGGAAACGCTAGATCTGAGGTGGTTTTGAAACAGGAAAATGGGGCACAAGAGGATGGCCACGGCCCAGGTCTCAGGTGAGTCCTAGGATGCACCCCACCAAGTGAGGGTCCTTGATTTTGTGCAAGAAAGAATTCAAGAATGAGCCACAGTTGAGTAAAAGTAGATTCATTCAGAGAAATACATACTCATAGACAAAGTGCAGGGCCATCTCAAAAGGCAAGAAAGAGAGAGGCAGCAGGCAAGAGGTGGCCCCAGAGTATGGGGTCATCTAGGAAAGAGAGACAGGCCACGAGGTGTGGAGTCAGTTAAAGCAAACGTAGGGGCACATTCCACAGGCAGAACGCAGGCCATCTCAGAAGGCAAGAGAGAGGGAGCGACCACGAGGTGAGAGGCTGTTTGTTTTTATGGGCTTCACTTGCAAACAAGTGTAAGGACTGTTCCAACTACTTTGGGGAAGGGGCTGGGATTCCCAGGAACTGGGCCACCTCCTGGTTTTTGGCCTGTTATGGTCAGCCTGGGAGCTGTCGTGGCACTAGTTGGAGGGCCATTGACCATGTTAATATATTACAACAAGCCTATAATGAAGCTCAAAGTCTCCTGGGAGTCAAATCTTCAATTGTCGCCTTGTTCCTTAATGGTTGTGCCCTGCCGCCTTCCCTCCTGTCTCAGTTTGTCGCACGGCAAGCTGACCCACAGGTTCACGTGTCAGATGTTTTATCTGTGTGTCGTGGCTATCACCTTCTCCTCCCTTCCCTGGGTGACTCAGCCCCTCACGATTTGTGAATTTCTCTTCTTAAAACTGGGTCTAATCTTAAATACTGTCTTTCACATCTTTTAAACATCAGGCCGTTATTCATTTACATGATAGCCTGTGTTCTTTTCAGTGTGGAAGAAAACCATACATTCATAGCCAGCCCAGCACTCAGACATCCTTGTTGGACTGTTATGTAGGTATTCTAACATTTGTTGATATTTGGGGAAATTGTTTGGAATTTCTGCCTGGACTGGATATGCATCATTATTACTCCCATTTGAAAATGGAATACAGGCTTCCCTTATCCAAAAATTGCGATTCACTTTCTTTCAAGAAGAGATTATATTAAAATGATGATAATGGGATTGTAGTAGAAACCGTAGTTGAAGAAGCTAGTGATACGGTGAACACAGGGCTCCGAGAATCCCTGTCACAAGTGAAAATCATAAACATCTTTACTGAAATAAATCACAGACACCCCATGAAGGAGACATCAGAGGCGTCTTGCACATCTTAAGTAAGAGGGAATGCTGCAGAAATAGCTTCCATGTACCATTTTTTGATGATTAGGTACCCATGAGGAGCTCTTATCTCTGAAACTTTAAAAAGGCTTCACAAATGTTATTTTGTCCCATCATAGGTAATACAAGAAATGTGTGTTAATAACTATCATCGTGTTGTGACTCTAGTGTTCAGAAGGACTACTGAATGCCCTCCCGATGCGAGCTCTGGGAGTTTCTCCGAGATCCCACTGAGACTGGAGACAAAGCACAATTCGAAAGTGGAGGAGGTGCCTTTCAAAGCTGCTCCCCGACAATTTGAAGGTTTCTAAAAGTCTGGGGTCAGCCCAAGGAACGCCATGTTTGGCAACACCAGGAGCCAGGGGAGATCGCGGCCCAGGTCTCGTCGTCCACGTGAGACTTAATAGCCCCGTCTAGTGTTTGTGCCTGAGTAAGAGCTGCAAAGCCCACCGCACTGTCTCTCCCTCCGCCTCCAATCCCACGTGTCCTGACGGAAAGGCAGCCTAGAGCCGGGCTGCCCGGTTCCAATCCCACCTCACCACTCAGGGCGATGACAGCTTGGGCAAGTTTTAACTCCTCTTCATACCAAAGAAAATTGGGGAAATAATTATTCATATATTATTTCAATTGCACTGTGAAACATTGTACTCAAGACATTCAGGCCATTTACTCTTGAGGAATTATTTAGTCATTTTCACATAGTCCTAATTTAGAGAATGACTTGAAAGCTTATTCCATGAATGAGTATACATACATACATACATATATACATACGTGTATGTGTCTGTATTACACAAATACAGATGTAAGGAGATACACCCTTCACACAGAGCCATGTGAGGGGTACCGGGTGGGTGCAGATGGCCGGGTTCTAAGGCCCCCACATGGCTGCACACACCTACTCAGTGGTGTTCGCCCTTCACCATTAGTGCCAGTGGGACTGGAGGCAGGACCTTTCAGGGGTAACTTTACAGCCCCTTGGACCTGCTTCAAACTTCACAAGAGTCTGGGAAGGCCAAGTATGGCTTTATTTTATTGTTTAAGTATTAAAGTTTGGAAAAAATTCACACCTTCAATTTATTGGTTTCACCACATTCTCTAAAAAGGTTCTGTACATAACATTCTTTTTTAACATAAGATGACTTTGTTAACAGTGTACATGAATTTCTTCCAGAAAAACTGTCCATCACTTTCTTAGTGTATCTTTTTTCTAGATAAAACCCTTTCTTGTGTTATTATTTGTAATGAAATTCCAGTTTTAGGAAGTTCTGGGAAGTCAAATATCTGCAGTTAAATGGTATTCCCATTTTTGTCTCTCCAGTCAGCGTGTGGGACGCCACTTAGTCCCCGAGTAGTCAAGAACACTGCCCTGCAAGGGTTTCTTCCAACTGCTGTCTCATCTAGACAGGGGTAACTTCCCAACGCAGGAGGTTAAGTCAGCGTCCACTGAGGTCAGGACAGGCCTGACATATGCAAGGAACTTGGAGGGTGGCACCGTGCCCACCAAGGCCAAGGCATGGACATGGGACCACACCTTCCAGAAATAATTAGGTCCCTAAATTGAATTTTTAAATAGACAGTGAGGCCCCATGAGAGTAGTATAAAATCAAGAACAGGAGATGAGGAGAGAGGCCTGAGTTCTCGGTGGGGTTGTGAGCCCCTCAGCCCATGAGTGCCCAGTGTCCCTGCTGGTAAACAAGGTGACCTCCAAGGTCCCTGCCACAGTGATGACAGACGTCATCACCAAGTTACCAGTGTCAGAAGAGAATGGGTTCCATCCTACTAACATACTGACTCTGGTTACGAATTGCTAGGACTTGAAAATGAAAATGAATTTATGTATGTATATGCATGACTGGGACATTGAGCTGAACACCAGAAACTGACACATTGTAACTGACTATATTTCAATTTAAAAAAATTTAAAAAATTCACTTTGCTGAATGTTCACAACAGTATTAACATCCCCATTTTACAGACAGAAACTGAGGCGCCAGGGAGTCATCCACTCAGTGACCAGGCTTCGCTGCAGCCCAGGCTGGTTTCAGATGCTTTATTTCCCAACAGCACTTGTTCAGCAAAAATGAGGAGCTCGCCTCAGACCCCCAGACCCTCAGCCAGGAGGCTGGAGGTGTGGCACCTGTGCCTTTGATGCTGGGCCCCCTATTCCGGTGAGCAGTCTTCAGACACGCGAAGCTAAATACATTATGAAGAGGTTGCATTGCACAGATCAGAAATCCCTCCGGGTACAGTAACATGAAATGAACTGAGTCACAATTGAACCTGACAGTCTGCAGCATTCCCCAGGCATCATCACTGTAAAGGACCAACAAGAATCTCTGACCCAAATAAGAAGAAGCGTTTTGAGCTCCTGGGACCTCATCAGTGATTTAGAAAAGCCACATGGATGCTCCACGTAGTTGCCCAAGGAGGTGGGTCTCACAGCATCTCCCCCTCCTTTGCAGCAGAGTACATCTGTCACCTGGGGACCTTCAGCATCTAAGATGAGCATCAATAAGTAAATGTCCCCTTTGGGAAATTGCTTTATAAGAGGCCCTCTAAAGTTAATGTGGAAGATGGGGGGACATAATGTGGCTTTCCTGTACATGAAGAAAACTATTGTAATTCTGTACTAGGTTACAGTTAAAACTAAACGTTTTTAAAAAAAACAGGTGTCCAGGAGATCCTTGCTTTGAGTTTTCTCTCAGAATAATAAACTACCTTCCTGCTAGGCATTGCTCAGAAGTACTTGCCACCATCCAAAAGGGAATCCCAAGAATGTTAGAACATAAAAAGGTTTATTAATACTTTGCAAAGGAAGCTGCATCAGGTAAGCAAGATTTTTATTTTGTGTTTTTTGATTTCTACCCTTGAAGAATTGGCTTGGGCTCTTTAATCAGCAACCTTAAAAATCAGGATTCCATATTTCATAGTGTTTTCTTTTTTTTTTTTTTTTTTTTTGACATGGTGGATGTTCGATGTATTGCTAACAGTGCTTATTTACATAGTTGGAGCAAAGGGTATGAGGAAGCCTTTTTTCCCCTGAGATTTACTGAGTTATAACTGACATAAAACATTGCATAAGTTTAAAGTGTACAATGTGTTGACTGTTACATATTGTAAGCCATCAACAGCATAGCATCAGCTAGCACCTCCATTCTACCACATAATTACTATTTCATTCTGTGGTGAGAACATTTAATTCCTTTCTTGCCACAGTCTCTAAGTCAAGAAAAAGATATTCTATCTGTTATTTAATGAGATGTCCCAATCTCTCTCTCGCTCTCCTTTTTTGGCTCAAAAATGTTTCATCTTTCCATGAGAAAATGAGTTAGGCTTACACACCATGCTTTTTGCCCTACGGCCGATTCCAGCATGAAATTGGTCACAGTCCTGAGTTGGAAGCGGGGGAAATTCAGGCAAGCTGGCACCATCCAGCAAGTCCTGACCAAGGAAGGACCTGGAAAACAGCCATAATTGTGGAGAGGGGCTCTGAAACGTGCCCAGGTTTAGAACCTCTGACCTAGAAAGATTAAAGTAAATATACCAACACAGCACAGACTTCATCATCTCAGGGCTTAGGGTTCACAGAGGGAATGTTTTTCCAGGTGGACAGTACTTTGTGACCCTACAAGAAGAAATTTCTGAGATGTTATTTAATCTTCACTCTAGTTAAAAATACCAGATTCCTCACAAATATTTAAGTACGGCTTTTAATTTGAAAACCAGGATGAGAAAAAAATAGAATGTTGGAATTCAGCATTTTCTCATATGAACTAGTGGAGAAGGACACTGCTTCATAAAACAGCACTCCTAGGTTTGACAGCTGCAGCCCTGATGGAAATCGGGTATCATGCTGGAAACTCCACCCCTGAAATGAACTAAACCTCCTGTCATTTGGGGAATTTCTCTCATGTGAGAAATATACATAAATTAAAAACATCACGTAAGCTATTGGATTACAATTTCAGGCATTTTAAAGCATCAGTGAGCAGTTCAATTTCCTGTGCACTCACGATGTGCCAAACATTACAATCATTTAACAAATGTTATTTCTTTAACCTGCCCCAAAACCTTAAGAGGCAGATTTCATGATTTCCTCAATTTTCTATCCAAAGATGGTGTCAATAAGACGTACTCTTATCAACTAGAAGACAGCTGAACCATTTTCACATTTGAGGGGCTGGAAACAGCAATGGATTAGAAAGCAGTAAGTAAACATAATTTATCATTACAAGGAAAATATCATTCAAAGTTGTCAAGGTGCAGCAGACGAAGATTTTCAAAAAGACTTATATGGGTAATGTTTAAAATGTGCTACACTACAGCTACAAAAATTAGAATTTAGATGTTTTCAAAGAAATCAAGTGAAGTCGTCTGAACTACAAAAGAAGGAGTGTATATTGTGAAACTTCAGAATGTAAATGAAATACAGCCAAAGAGCCAACAACACACAGACTTCATTGGAAATCACCAGAAAGATCTAAGACCATTTTAATTACTTGAAAAGCGTTAACATTTGTTTAATGAATGTGCTTTATAAAAATGGTCAATATTACCAAAGTCATTTTAAAGCACAGTTTCAAGGGATCAAATGATTCCCACGCATAAAAGTAATATTGCTTCTGTCTGTCACCATGAGAGGAAGAGAAAGGATGCTTCTGATGAGGGTGATTGAGAACCTGGGCTTTATTAAAATTAAGACTGTCTTTTATTAAAAAGAGAATTAAGAAGGTGAAAAGCAAACTACAGAGTGGGCGAAGTCATATGCAAGACCTGTGACTGATAACAGAAATCAGCGTATCAGCGGAAAAAATTAATAAACCATTTCAACGTTTGGCCAAGCGCTTATTTTCCAGTGTCTAGGCAACCCACAGATTAAATATGCATTATCTTTAGCAAAAAGAGAAGCCAGAACACTTCTGAACAGGGTAAAATGTATCTATGAATACAGAATTACAGACCTAGAAGATGCACCGAAGTTTTTGAACTATCTTATTCTTCACGCACAAGAAACTATTGCTGTAGGATGAGCTGGTTCTAAAATACATTGGTGTGTTTGAAAACATTTAGAAAAGCCTGTTATACAGAGATATTCCTATTAGTGTTCTAGCCTTGGGTGATGCGCAAATTGTAAACTGAGTAACTAAATATTCTCATCAAATCACATGTTTGCATTTCTGTAACTAACAATAGGACACAGAACAGATCCATCGCCGCCCCCCACCAGAAACTTCCTTCTTCTATCCTCTTGTAGTCACCCTCTCCCCACTCTTTTTTTTTTTTTAATTGAAGTACAGTCAGTTACAATGTGTCAGTGTCTGGTGTACAGCATAATGTTTCAGTCATATATATACATACACATATTCCTTTTTATATTTTTTCATTATAGATTATGAGAGATATCAAATATAGTTCCCTGTGCTATACAGAAGAATTGTTTTTTAATCTATTTTATATACAGTAGTTAATATTAGCAATTCTTGAACTACCAATTTATCCCTTCCCCTCCACTTTTCCCCTGGTAACCACCTCTCCCCACTCAACTCCTGATCAGTTCTCCAACCCTGTAATTTTGCTCTTTTGAAAATGTCATATAAGTAGAGTCACACAGTATTAAGCTTTTGAGTCTGGCTTTCTTCACTTAAGCATAATGTCTCTGACCAAGTTGTTAAGTGTATCAAAAGTTTCCTTTATCTAAACATTACTCCATTGTCGAAACATACCATGGTTCATTTATTGTCAAAATGTGTACCACAGTTTATTCCCCAACTGAAGGACATTTGGGTGGTATCCAGTTTTTAGCAATTATGAATAAAACTTCTATACCTATTAATATACTGGTTTTTATGTGAAAATAAAATTTCACCACTCTAGCACGTATACCCAGAAGTGGACTGCTGGGTCATATGATATGAACGTATTTAAATGTGTAACAACTTGCCAAACTGTTTCCCAGAATGACTGGAATTTTGTATTTCCACCAGTAATTTACAAAAGTTCCAACTGCTCCACATTCTCCACAGTCCTTGTTGTCGTCAGCATTTTTTGTTTTAACCGTTCTACAGTTAAAATAGTTTAAATAGATTTGTAGCGGTATCTCATCATGGTTCTAATTTAATTTCCCAGTATCTAAGGATGATGAATATCTTTTATTGCATATATTTGCCATCTTTATATCCTCTGTGGTTAAGTGTCAATGAACATCTTTTACCTATTTTTAAGTCAGATTTTTCTTCTTCCTCTTGAGTTTGAAGAATTCTTTACATACAGTGAGTCCAAGTCCTTTGGCAGTGGGGTGAGTTGCATATACTCTCCCCCAGTCTCTAGCTTGTTTTGTCGCTTGTTGTTTTATGCATCACACTTTTGGTGCCGTATTTAACAGCTTGTCCTCAGACCCTACTTCTTGCTGGTTTTCTCTTGGATTTTCTTTAAAAGTTTTATAGTTTTTCTTTCACATGAAGATCTATGACCCACTTTGAGTTATTTTATGTTTAAGGCATTCATGCCAAGATTCATTTTTTGCATATGAATGTGTAGTTGTTCCAACACCACTATCCTTTCTCCATCAAAGCCCTTTTGCACATGTGACAATAATCATTTGACTGTATTTGTGTGGACTCTTGATTCTCTGTCTTTGAATCCTTTCTCCAGCCCTTTGCCGCTACCACACTGCGTTGATTACTCTAGCATTGTAGCATTAAAACTGGGTAACGAGACTACTAAAACTTTCTCTTTTTCAGAATTGTTTTGGATAGTCTGTTTCCTCTGCCTTTCCAAATAAATTGTAGAATCACTTGTCTGTATTTACAGAAATACTTCCGGGATTAGCATTTGATTTGCATTAAATCTAAAAATCAACTTGTGTATATATCAATGTTTACTATTTGAGTCTTCCATAAACACAGTGTGACTTTCTGTTTCTTTATATCCTCTTTGATTTCTTTTAATCAGGATTTTGAGTTTTCTATAAACTGACAACCGTATGTCAGTGACACTTTTATCCAAGTACTTCAACTTTGGGAGTTATTTTCAACGGCGTTTTTGAACTTCCCTCTTTTCCGCTGTGCGTTTATACTGTGCAGAACTGCACTTGGCTCATGTGTGTTGGTGTGTTGGTCTTGTATCCTCTGATTTCTTAACATCACTTCTTAGTCTACATGACAATTTTGTAGATTCCTTGTAATTTTTATGTAGATAATCGTGTATTCTGCTAATGGACCATTTTATTTCTTCCACTCCAGCTTGTATGCTTCTAATTTTTTTCTTGCCTTTTGCACTGACTAAAACTACTTGCTATGATGTTTAATTGGCGTGTTGAAAGCTTGTTCCTAAGCTTAAGGAGAAAGCATTCAGCCTTTCACAATTAAGCATAATCCCACCTCTAGATTTTTCCTAGATGGCATTTTTTGAGTTAAGGAAGTTCCCTTCTACTGTAGTTTGCTGAGTTTTTACCATAAATGGATGCTGTATTTTCTCAAATATTTTTCTGCATAAATTGCTATGCTTATGTAGCTTTTTTTAGGTTGTTAATGTGGTCATTACATTGATTAATTGCAGAATGTTAAACCAGCCTTGCACGTGTAGCATAAATCCCACTTGTTTTATATTATTCTTTTTATATATTGCTGGAATCAATTTGTTAATATTTCAGTATTTTTTGCATATATATTCATGAAAGACAGTGTATGGTTCTCTTTTTTTGTCAGATTTTGTTATTGTATTAATGCTGGCCTCATAAGGTAGGTTAGCACGTGTTTCCTTTACTTCAAGTTTCTGGAAAAGGTTGCACAGAATGAGTATAATTGCTTCTTTAAATGCCTGGTAGAATTCACTCGTTAAACTATTTGGTCCTTAAGATTTCTTCTTTATGTTATTTTATTTTTGGATTTTTTAAAAACTATGAAATCAATTGCTTTAAAGGTTATCAGACCATTCTGGGAACCTATTTCATCTTGGGTAAGTTTTGATAGTTTGTGTTTTTAGAATGGGTTCATTACATCAAAATTGTTTCTAATACTCACTTACTATCCAGAGCATCATTATGGTCCTCATTTCATTTCCTGACATCGTAATTTGCTCCTTCTCTCATTTTCACTGTGTTAATCTTGTTAAAGTTTCATGAATTTTATTAATATTTTTGAAAAATGAGCTTTGACTTTATGGATTTACCTTCCTCACTTTCATTGATAACTCTTACCTTTATTATTTCCTTCACTGATTTTATTTGGGTTTGTTTTGCTGTTTGCTTTCCTGTTCTTAAAGTGGAAGCTTAGGTTAATGATCTGAGACGTTTCTTCTTTTCTAATATAAATAATTCAAAGCTAGAACTGAGTTTTTGCTGGCTTATAAAAAGAGCCGAGTTTCTGAGATGGGCCTCATGGACAAGAGCCATGGAAAACTCACAATTACTTTTAAAAGGTAGATTCTATTGGATTTTCTATGTATAACCATTTTGGTTTCTAATTTAATTCCATTGTGGTTGAACACTATACATGGCACAATTTCAATCCTTTTAAATGTATTGATTCTTGTCTGATGACTTAGAACGTGGTCTTTCCTGGAGAACGTCCCCCGTGCACATGAGAAGAACGTGCGTTTTGCTGTGGTTGGATGAGTGTTCTAGAGACGGCTGTTAGGGTTAGCTGGTTTACAGTGTTGCTCCTGTCTTCTGTTTCCTTGTTGATTTCTGTCTAGTTGCTCTACCCTTTATTGAAAGTGGGCACTGAAGTCCCCAAATATTATTGTTGAATTGTGTACTTCTCCCTTCCATTCTCTCAGTTGTTGCTTTATATATTTTGTGGCTCTGTTGTTAAGTTTATGTATGTTTATACCTTCCTGATGGGTTGACTCTTTTACCATTATGTCGTATTCCTATGTGTCTCTGGTAACATTTGTTTTTCTTAAAACCAATTTTGACTGATATTAATATAGTCACTACAGCAACCTAATGTCAGCTGTTTGCAAAATATCTTTTTCCGACCTTTTTCTTTCAACCTATTTGTATCCCTGAATCTAATAAACAGTGCCTTCTATGGACAGCATATATTTTTCTTTTTATCCAGCCTGACAATTTCTGGCTTTAACTGAATTGCTTAAATCCATTCACACTATGTTATTGATATGGTTGGACTTACATATACCATTTGCTTTTTGGTTTTATGTCATTCATGTCTTTTTATTCTTTTGCTCCTTTTCAAAACTTTCATATTAAGTGCACATTTTCTAATGCAACATTTGAGTTTCTATAATAATTTTTAAATGTTACTTTAAAAGTTACATCCTTTATTGTTCTTGGGCTTAAATAGTCATATTCACTTATTAAAATATATTTCAGATTTATGCTTATTCCAGAAAAATATAGAAACTATCCCTTCACTGCCCCATTTCTTCCCATTTTTTGTGCTATTATTGCTATATGTATGGCATTTCTATGTTCAAAAGTCAACACATTGTTATAATTATTATTTTATAGAATGTTATACATTTTAAGAAAGCTGAAACAAGATATGAGAGCAAGTATATATTTATATTTTTGGAGTTTGTATATTAACCATCTTATTTATCATTTCTGATTCTTTTTATGTTTTCCTGATGGATTCAAGACAGCATCTGGTGTCAGTAACCCTCCTCCAGTACAGTTTTGTTTCTACTCACCTCCTTTGTGCTATTATTATTAAGTAATTACATTTCTATATGCTATAAGCACGACAATGCAAGGCCTCCCAGGCCTCCCCCGAGTCTTTTTTTGATTGTCTTTAACGATTGAAAGAATGGGAACAAATGTAGGAGCTGGGCCAAAGAACTGCTAACAACTTAGACAGTAAATCAGCCACAAGGCAGTCTCCCTGAAGGACAGAGATAACCGTGCACATTCTAGTGCACATTCCTGAGTTGTCTTACAGACGCTAAGTCTCCCAGCGAACAGAAGAAGTTAACCACATGATGACCATGAGCATGTGGCCCCCTGGCTGGCCGGAGCCTGGGGGCTGATAACGTTAACCCCCGTGACATCACCCTGTGGCCTCGCCGTCAACCAGTCAGGGCATCGCGCACGGGCTGATCGCACACCCCGAGACTCCCCTCCCTCACCTGGCCGTTAAAAGGGCTTCCCCGGAAGCCCCCTGGGAGCTCAGGAGTTCTGAGCATTAGCTTCCCGGACTCCTTGTCTGGTGCCTGCAATAAAGGCTGCACTTTCCTTCACCACAGCCCTGCGTGCGAGCGGACCCGCGCTCGCGCTAGTAATACCGCTGCTCTTACCCAGAGTCAACGGACCTCTTGAATGAATGGTTCTCCATTTGCTGCGTGTACCCAGGACGAGCTGGAGAGACTATTTTTTTGGCTTTTTCTTTTTTATTGAAGTATAGTTGATTTATCATATTATGTTATTTTTCAGGTTAACAACAAAATGACTTGGAGATTATGTATATGTGTATGTATATGTACACACACACACATATATGTGTATATACTTTTTTATTCTTTTCCACTATAGGTTATTACAAGATATTGAATATAGTTCACTGTACTATAGAGTAAATCCTTCTTTATTATTTTCTATGTAGTTGTGTGTGTCTGTTAATCCCATGCTCCTAGTTCACCCCTCCCCTTCCCCTTTGTTCACCGTAAGTTTATTTTCTGTGTCTGTGAGTCTCTTTCTGTTTTGTAAACAGTTCATTCGTACTCTTTTAGATTCCACATGTAAGTGACATCATATGATATTTATCTTTCTCTGACGTATTTCACTTAGCATCCTGTTCTCCAGGTCCTCCAGGTTGCCGGGAACGGCATTATTTCATTCTTTTTATGACTGAGTAACAAGCATCATCTGCAAATATTTTCCCCCATTACATGGGTTGTCTGTTTTATTTATAGTTTCCTTTGCTGTGCAAAAACTTCTACATTTAATTAGATCCCATTTGTTTATTTTTGCTTTTATTTCTATTGTCTGAGTAGACTTCCCTAGAACACTGCTAAGATTTATGTCAGAAAATGTTTTGCTTAAATTTTTTACTAAGAGGTTTATAGTGTCTTGTCTTCTGTTTAAGCCTTCAAGCCATTTTGAGGTTTTTTTTGCATATGGTGTGTATAAATGTGTGTGTGCGTGTGTGTGTGTTTATAATTTTCTCCAGTTGAACATTTTTTTTTTGCCAGGAGAAGGTCCGCTGAGTTCCTCATTCCACAAGACTTATCTGCATCCCTAATTATCTGCAAATAGTGACAGCTGCATTTGCTCCTTCCCAACACTGACATTTTCCCCATTTTAGAAACTGAATTCAGGGTGGGTCTATTTCTGTTCCACTGTTGCTCTTTGCCTGTAGACATTGGGAGCTGCAACCCAAAATTTGCACTCTTCTCTTGGAGGATCCTGAACTCCAATTTTTGAGCCCAAATCCCGGCAGGTCTGACTAGAATTTCTGCTCAGGGTCTCAGTTTGTGAAGAGTCTCCTCCAAGATGCAGATGCCCCTAAAGGAGCGCGGCCAGAGCCGCCCAGCTGGGCGCTGCCAATCCTATCACTTGAATTTTTGTTCTAAAAGTTTTCCCAGCCATGGTGCTAGGTTTCTCATCCTTTCAAGCAGCATTTTTATATTTTGTTCAGCTTTCATGGCAATTTTTAGTGGGTTTCGTGGTTCTGACCCTGCCCCCATATCCACCATTATCAGAAGCAGAGGTCCAGCCTTGTTTTGGAAGTGGTTACAGAAAACAGAGTTGAGGTCCAAGATGGTTGAAACCTAACGGCTACTAATAAGGTTTTAGACCAGTTACAGTGCGAGGAACAGAAAGAGAGAAGGCAGCCTTGTAAGCACTCACCTCACGCTGGAGCGTAATTCTAATGCTAAGTAATGAAAAGGAAGACAAAAATAATAAAATTTAATTTAAAACATATGCAACCTCACATATGGGTGAAAACTGACCTTTGATGGGTCTCTCCCTCTATCCCAGGTCACCTTACTGTCAGATCGCTTCTAGGAAATCCTCTGTCTTTCCCCATGAATGGGACTCTTCCACCCAGAAGTTGCTCAGGGCGGGTGAGCTCGTGTCCCAGAACTTGGCTGTCCCTATCCATGCTCCTTTTTTTGGGGACAGCACCCGGCTGGGCCTTCACCTTTGGGCATCTACTCTGTCCTCACTGGCCACACTTACGGTGTGTCTTCTCTCTTCTGGAAAAACCACTATTGAATAATTTTCTTATTATAAAAATGTCAGGATATTGAGGGACTAGGATGGTGGCTGATAAACTGGGACTCATTTATGGAAGACTTTACACGGCCCAGAGTCAGAAGTGAAGGAAGGCGCTGAAGGAGAGCGTGCAGGGTGTTCAGAGAGGCGGCTGTCAGACCCACTTGGGAGGCTTGGCAGGCGCAGAGCCCCACGTCCACAGAGACTGAGTCACTAAGTCCTCTGACCGGGCCTGAGAATTTGCTTTTCTAACAATCTGTCAGTTGATGCTGTTGGCTGAAATAAAATGCACAACCTAAAAGCTAAGAGTTATGTTTTACTCGGCGGACATTTCTGAGGTCTTAAGCTCAGGATAACAGCCTCTCAGATTATTCTGAGGGACCGTTTTGAAGTGGCCAAGATACATGAGTTTTTGCAACAAAAGCCAGGTAGTCGGAACATCAAAACATTACTGTTAATTAAAGAAAACCAGACACCTCAAGCTAAGGAATTGAGCACTTTTCTGTATATCGGAAGGTGCAAAAGTCTGGGCTCACTGAAATCATTCCTTTGAGATGCACCGCGCTGTCTAGGGCCAGGGTCCTGTTCTTCCACACCCTGAGTCCCCTCAGGGGCACCTTTAGGAGTGGCTGCCGGGCTGCCTGCCTGTCTGCATCCTGAATTCCCTCCACTCACTGTCAGGGGTGGAGGGAGCAGCTGATGACTTGATGGCCACAGCATCCTCAGTTCCCTGACATGGCTGGCAGTGTTTTTCATTCACAGTGCTGATGCTGCTGGTCCAGGGACAACCCCTTGAGAACCCCTTCATTAGAATGACTGAACAGAAAATTATGTTGTGCAAAATTGCTTAAGATTGAGGTATACAGAAGACAATGGGGTGCGGAGGACAGGGCACTGGGCTCTGGTCCTCATCTGCCGCTATCTGGGCACGCGATAATGTCAGGATGGTCATCTTCTTTCTCACTGGGATGCTCTTCTTTGGGACGTCCGTATAGCTAGCTCCATCAAAGGAGGCCAACCCTGAGACTCAATCTTGAATTACCTTCACACCCCGATTCTGCTCATTTGCCTTTATTTTCATAGCACTTCACACACACACACACACACACACACACACACACACACACACACACACACACACTTCTTATTTATTATTAACACTTATTGTCTATGTTTTCCATTGAGAAGATAGCTCCACAGAGACAGGGATTCTTGTCTGTTTAAATCACTGATGTCCTTACTCCAAGTAATCAAAATAGAATCTGACATGCAGTAGAGGCTTGATAAGTATGCGCATGAATGAATGCCTTTTAACACTTTATTTGCAAATTGAGCATGCATAACCCTAAGGTGCCTTCCAGCTCTCCAGTCTTACTGTCTGATTGCTCATCTCTCTCCTTTCCCTCCGGCATTTACTCCCGGGGAGCACTCTCCGCTTGCTGCATCAATTATGTTTTTCTCTTTTTCATAAGATCTTTGTTATGTAATGCTGCAATTCTTTTCAGATTCCCTTCACACATTCTAAATCTAATTCCATTTACATCACTTCTCTAATGTCTACTTATTCTATATCTGGCACCTACCCTCCGACACAGTCTTTAGTACAAATAGATTAAGGGAATTTTCTCTGAATTTTGCAGTGAAAAAAAAATGGCAACATTAGTAGCAGTCAGTAATCCCTTCATTTCAGTAAGTGTCAGTCGTCCAAATTCACAGCATCACCCCCTGGACCTTAGTGACATTTTCAGTGAATGCAGTTTCCATGCCTTATGCTTTAAGCCATTAGTTCAACATCAGAGTTTTCTATATTTCTACTTCCATAAAATTATTAATGACTAACATCAATATTATTAGGTAGAGAAAAGCATAATCTACCCACATCAGTAGATCTCTCTGTTGCTATGGAAATAGCCCAATTTCTTTCCCCTTTGTCCTTTGTCTGAAAGCACTTGTTTGCTGCTGTTTTAGAAATAGTCTGCATCCTGGTAGCTATAGCAACAGCTTGCTGAAAGCTGATTTGCACATGGCTGCTTCTCTCCCATCTCTGCACACCAGGACACAGCCCTAATTCAGCTAATTGACACGGATTATTATCTAGGAAACAATTAGGGTCAGATAACCTGTTCTAGTATCAGTGTGCAAATACCTCACAGACATCTGAAGTGTCAGGTACACGAGGAGGCACCCCCATACCTATCTCTGTCTCACACACACAAAGGGGACAATGCAAAGGAAGAGTGCGGGTTCTCCCCTAACGGAGGGCTGTCCCGTAGTGCATGAATCCAAATGTGTGCAACAGAACTGAGGTCACAGTTTCAGCTCTGCCCCTCAAACATATATTTGTTTGTTCTTCAATTCACCTTTAAAAGAGTTCAATTATTTTGACCAAATTTGGAATACTACAAAAGGACACACCGTTCATTTTTCTGTAGAATGTTCTCATGAACTAAAAGACTTCTGGAATGATCTGCATAACTCAGTTTTTTTTTTAATCTTATAGTTAAATGAAAATTGGTGCTTTAAAATAAGCCCCTGTGCTGCCATGTTGATTGATTTCACTAGGATTCAATTACACAGTAGAGATCAAAGAACAAAATGATTCTAATGACTGATACTGAACACAAAAGCCAGGATTAAGCTACTGTGTCATCCAGGCATTGCCCAAATATTAACATGCAAAGCATTAAGATTCATAAATACCTACAATAAAGTTAACATAACTTCCTACAAATATAAGTGATGTCTAAAGTTACTTGCAAAATCATTCTTATCCTGGAATCCAAAGCCATTAACCAGGGATCTACTTTCATAAGTTTGGTTATGTCTAACTTTACAATAATCAGAATAATAAGTTATAGAAGGTCGCCAAAAATCCTGGGAATTTTAGTACAAGCAGCTAGGCAACGAATGCAGTATGCACGCACACACACACACACACACACACACACACACACACACACACACACACACAAATGTGCATGTATCACTCTTCTCTGGGGGTGGGGGAAGGTAATTAGGTTTATTTATTAATTTTTTAAAATGGAGGTACTGGGGGTTGAACCCAAGACCTTGTGCATGCTAGGCATGCACTCTCTATCACTGAGCTATACCCTCCCCCTCCTTTTTAAAATATTTCTGAAATATGTATGAAATTCTCTGTGAATATCATTCTTTTATAGTTACTGAGAAAAGTGCTCTAAGAAAATGGAACCTCTTCTGTTATTGGGGCACCTAGAATTCATTACAAAATTCAACAACAACCAATTTTGGTTTTTGTCTTTAGTCTTACAAACTCCAATCATTGAGGAAGTTAGGTCAGTAGGTTTTCCCCTGCCCCTTTGGTTTCATATATTTATAATATAGTTAGAATTTTTTTCATATTTTTCATTCAATATAGAATAATACAAATGACAGAGGAAAGTAACGATACTCAAAAATAGGTTATCCACGTTGAACTATGAATAAATAAATAAAAATGCACAAAGACTTAGGGACTTGTTAGCTTCCAACATCTGTGTAGTTTGAGTCCCATGAAAAAAAAAATAGGAGAGAGGTATAATGGGCAGGACAATATGTGAAGAAATTATCCTCAAACAGCCAAACCGGACAAAAGAAAGAAGTGTACACTGAAGATCCACAGGGAACTCCAAGCACGACAGACGCAAGAAGGTCTTGTCTAGGTGCCTCAGAATCAAGCTGGTAAAAGCTACATATAAGGAAAAACCTGGAGCACAGCAAGAAATAAAAGACACGTTACATCAGGTGGATGATTTCACTGCATGCTGATTTCACTTCAAAACTATGGCAGCAAGAGAGCAGTGGAACGTCTTTCGAGGGCTGAAGGATAACTATTAACTAAGAATTCTACGTAAGAAAAAAGTCCTTCAAAGTTAATGTAAAGTAAAGATATTTCAGACAAAGAAACCTAAAAAAGTTCATTGCCAAAAGACCAGCACTACAAGAAGTGGTAACAGAGGTTCCTCAGGCTCAAGGGGAATGATACTATAGGAAAACTTGGAAGAGGTTCAGAAATTTTATTTATCTGGGTAAACAAAAATATCGATGTTTTGCATTTTTCCTCTTAATTTCTTTATAAAATATATGACAGTTTTGGGTAAAAATTATACCTTCCCTTTGTATGTACATATATACATATATATAGTACACATGCATATCACAACTATAGTGTAGAGTGTGTGGGAGAGGGGTAAACAGACTCACAATTTTAAGATGTCTATATTTTGTGTGAAGTAATGTAACATTAATTATGAATAGACTGTGAAAGCTTAAGGATGTCTTTTTAATTTCTAGAACACTCAAATATATTTCAAAACACCATACGTGAAACAATTTTAAAAATAAATTTGTAGTCTAATAATATTAAAATAATCCTCAAAAGTGTAAAAAAGAAAGGAGGAACAAAGGAAGAAAAATCAGAAGGCGTAACAAGGAAAAAATTAATAAAACTGTGAAGCAAAATTCAGTCCTTACCAATCACGTTCAAAGTCACTATTGGGGAAGAAGAAAATCATTCTACTTGCAAGAATGGCTACAATTAACAAGACTGACGGGAGCAAGTCTTGCTGAAAATGTACAGAACCTAGAAACTTCCTCCATTGCTGGTAAGAATACAAAATGCTACAGATACTGAAAAATAACTTACCAGGATCTTACAAATTTAGGCACGCACTTACCACCCAAACCCAGCAGGCTTATTCCTTGGAATTAACACAAAAGAAATGAAAACATATGCCTACATGAAGACTTGTATGTGTATGTGCAGAGTGGCATTATTCAAAATATCCAAATAGTGGAAACAACCCAAATGTACACCAAG
Source organism: Camelus ferus (assembly GCF_009834535.1). NCBI lineage: Eukaryota > Metazoa > Chordata > Mammalia > Artiodactyla > Camelidae > Camelus > Camelus ferus. The sequence continues at coordinate 26,552,962 of NC_045722.1, read as the reverse complement.
TGGTGACTGGATAAACAAACTGTAGTGTGTCTATGCTGCAGAACGTTAATCAGACCTAGAAAGAAATGAACCGTTGACATACACAACGACATGGATGAATCTTAAAAACATGACAAAGTAAAAGCTGTCAAATATACACACATACTTATTGTATCATCCCACGTCTATAAAATTCCGGGCTAGGCAAAAATATTGTGACAAAAAGCACATCAGTGACAGTTTGGGGCGAGGGATCAGTGGAGAAGATGGACTGCAGAGAAGCACTAGGAAACTTTTGAGGTTATGAAAATGTTCAGTATCCTGTTTGGTGACTGTGTACAATGCTAAATATGAATAAGCTGAATACTACACATTAACGAAGTTTACTGTGTGTAAATTATATCTGAATAAAGCGAGAGAAAAGGGGGCATGACAAAGATTAAAGCAGAGCCTGAATAAAACTGAAATAACTTCAAGAGTGCTGATTTAAAAAAAAAAAGAGCGAACAGAAAAATTAGAAATCAAAGTGTATTCTATGGTTTAAAAATAACAAAAGAGTACAACAACCTAGTGTGAGTAAATTAAAATTATAGATGAAATAGAAAATTCTCTGTAAAATTTTCAGTTACCAAATTGACCTAAGAATAAACTGAAAACCTGAAGCCGCCATTTGCAAGTAGGGCACTAAAATTGTTGTAAAACATCTTGCCCACGTCTTCCCCCAATCCCCACCCAAACAAAAACCATACATGGTCCAGGTAGTTTCAAAGACATACTTTATCAAATTTTGAAAGGGTAGGTGATTTCTATACCTTTCAAACTAATTCAGAGAATTAAAAAAAAAAAAAAAACTCAGGAAGGTATCTACTTGGTTTTATGAAGCAAATGCAACATTGGCAACAAAAAAAGCAAATGCAAGAAAAATGCCAGTTACGATTGAAGATATTTTACCAGTTTCTTATTGCTGGCGTAGCAAGTTATGATGAACGCAGTGGTACAAACTACAGATCTTACAGTTCAAGTGGTTAGAAGTCTAAAATGGGTTGGCAGGGCTGCACCCCTTTGTGAAGGCTCTAAGGGAGAATCTTCCCTGCTTTTTCCAGTACCTGGAAGCTTCAGCGTTCCTTGGCCCTTGTCTGGTTTGACCACAGACAGCTTCTTTATCATGTCTCCTTCTCTGACTCTGCTGCTCTGCTTCCCTCTCGTGAGAACACTTGTGGTAAGACTGGCCTGGCCGCAGGACACACCAGGGTACTCTCGCCATCTCAAGACCCTTAACTGCATCACAGCTATAATGCCCCCTTTGTTATGTAAACACATTCTGGGGATTCCAATGGGGACTTCTTTGGGGGGACCTTATTCTGTCAACCCTAAATAAAAATACAAAAATTCTAAATAAAACACTTCTGTCAAGACTAACTGTATAAGAGCAACAATTCAGCTTGAATAAATACATGTCATGCCAGGAACACGAGGCTGGCTCAAAATAAAAAAATTACATTACTGTCCTCATTGCTTCATTTGGTCTTTGTCCTTCACAGGAGAGAAAATGAAGTTGAAAGGGGTCAGTTTCATTTAAGCAGGACGCGATAGTGCTGTGTGTGATTCATCTTTCTTAGACCACTGTTGGGATCTATTTTTTTAGTAATTATTTTTTTAATCTGTCTATCGGGGATTGTGCTAATTGGATGTGTAACTAACCCTGTAACTCACCATAAATAACTTTCCAGGGTTCACAGAGTGAGGAGGTGGCTAAGCTGAGCCTCATACCCAAGTCTGTCTGACTGCAAAGCCTTGTTTTTTATCATCATGATGCTGCCTTCAAATGTACCTTGAGACGTTACATTTAGGAAAATTCTGATAAAGGGCAGACTTTGTTTACTTGGAGGAACTGAATAAATAAAATTAATATGTCCTAATGCCGACCTATCACTACTACAGAACATGACTAGTTAATACAAACAGCTGTCTCTTCAATGAGGTAACTGAAGCTCACTGAAGTTACAGTACCTAAAATAAGAAACAAACAAAAAAAACTGACACATCAATCTCCTAAACCAGGCCCCCAAACACACGCATTTATGCAGTAAGTGTTCGCCGTACTCTGGGCACTGTTATCAGGGCTCTCAGCCCATCTTTACAATCCTACTAGTATTTGATAATAAATAGTTGCATTCCGTTGATGAGGAAAATGCATTTCAGGGAGGGGTATGGGCTTAGAGTCTGAACCCAAGCTCCTCGCTGCCTCCCTCTCTCAGGCTGTCCCTGCAGGGCTTGGCTTTCTGGGTGAAGGCAATAGACAGAGTTGACCAGAAGAACTGGTGGCAGCAGAATAAGGATGAATCAAGTCATAAACTTCAGCCGAACTGACAGCTAAGAAATGTGCAGTGGCTGATAGGATGTAGATTTCCACACAGACTTAACACACTTCGGCCAAGAAGGGGCCAAAAAGTAAGGCTTGATTTCATACGAAATGGAGAGTTTGGGGAACATTTTTGAAAAAGGAAAATACCAGGATAAAATCTGTGCTTCAAGAAACCAGATCTGCTGCAGAATATGGGACCAGAGGCAAGGGGGCAGGGCGGGAGTCTCTGGGAACGCCCCAGGCAGGAGGATATGAGAACCTGAATTAGATGATGTAGCTTAGAAGGAGGGTCCAGCTGCCAGGTAGGTAGGTCTTAGAACTTTATTGAATATAAAAAATAGAAGTTAAAGTTGCACTGATTGTTAACGCTAAGCAGAGCCAAGAAAAGCAAAGGAGGAGGGCACCAGAGAAAGGAGAACTTTGGAACAGGAGATGGTGCTCCGGTGGAAGGGGAATGCTGCCTGCCATCCAGTTCTACCAGGATCAGGCCCACAGCCACCGCAGCTGCCCCCAGCGCCCACGGTGCGCCTTGAGGGGACTATGGAGAACAACAGGAGACCGGCCCGAGAGTTAAGGTGCATATCTAAGAAATAATTTCATGACATCTTAGCACTTACCGACATCTGTAAGTATGTTTTCTGGGAACATGAGCTTGATGGCTCCTCCCCTACTCTTTTCCCCACACTCCACGAGGACAGCGACTTTGTGCCTGTTCACCACTGCACCCCAGCCCTCAGCACAGAACCTGGCACACATCTACTGGGCACTCAACACGTCTGTTCTCGTGGACACATTAACAAAGAGCAGTAAGGACGTGAACCTGCCACACACCCAAGGGCACACCTGAGTGGTCCTCCCCGCCAGCCTGGGCTGGATTCCTCTGCACACACCTTGACTAGAGGGCACCTGTGGGAAAACAGAAGGAGGTGCTTGCTAACCACACGGCTGCATGTCTGGCCTCTCAGAGAGCTGCTTCCTCGCCGTGTGCTTTCAGGCGTATGTGGGGTCACCACCTGCTGGGGAGCTGTGACGGTTCATTTTCTGTGTCCACGTGGCTGAGCTAAGGGATGCCCAGAGAGCTGATAAAGCATGGCTTCTGGGTGTGTCTGTGAGGGCATTCCCAGGCGAGATTAGTATTTGAGTCAGTAGACCGAGTAAAGAAGCTCGCCCTCCCCAGTGCAGGTGGACATCCTCCCACCCTTGGAGGGCAGAGGAAGGAGGAGAAGGGTCTAGGCCATTGTCAAGGTGGGAGGCACAGTGTCCTCGTGGGTGGGCTCCCTGCAGTCATTCCTTGAACCATCTGCCCCAAACCAGCAGGCCTGACGCACGAGGCCGCACCTCGCACTGTGCAGGAGCCGGACTCACAGAGATGAGAAGACAGCCCCTGCCCTGCACGGCCTCGGCTTCCAGCGGCCCAGGCTGGGCGTTCAGAAACTCAGCAAAGTAGCTGAAGTCGCACTGGGCTAGATCCAGGGAGAATGAGGCTCTATATTCCTTGGATTTGGGGTAAAATGAGAGTCTGGCTGCAGCCTGAAGTCCCCTGAGGTGGCTGTGCTGGGAACATCGGGGGCCGAGAGGTGTCAGCTCCACCAGGGCTCCCTGCACGCGGGCCAGGCCGGGAGGGCAGGCCCTGCCTCCCCGGGGACCCCGGCCCGCCCTGGACGGCTCTCCTCATGGTCCTCAGGCCCAGGAGGGGGACACAGAAGCGCCTTACTCTTCCACTCAGAGTCTTAAATCACTCTAAAACCCAAAGACGAAGGACATATAAGGCCACTTTTTAAGAAGCTTTTGAAGAGTGAAAGCAAAGATAAAATGGAATTAATGGTGATAGTCTGTTTGTAACCAGCGGGGGTCCTCTAAGAAAAAAAAAGGTGTAAAAGGGAAAAGAATTTTTTTTTTGTATTTTTTTCCTTTTTGGTATTTCTGGATCTTAGTTGAGAAGCTCCTTTAGGTCATATAGAGACCTTTTCTGTCAGAAAAAGATGTGTCTGCTCCTGTTACTACTAAGGTGAAACTCATTCTGGACACTTGCTGTTGCCCAAAGACCCCCTTGTCCGAATCAATGAGAAAGGGTCCGAAGGCCCGAGGTGCCGGCCCTGCCCTCCCTCCCACCCCAACCCTGCACCTCCCTGCTGGGCAGCCCTGCATGTCTTCCTGCATTCCCCCCAGTCTGGAACTCAGGCCAGGCCCACCTCTCCCCAGAAAACTGCCCCTCATCCACAGCTGAGCTTGTCTTCCTCTGCGCCGGGGCTGGTGGTCACGCCCTCATTTGTGAGGGGGTGACAAGGGACCCCACTGAGGTGCTGTCTCACTGCAGTGAGCACCAGCTGCTTGTCTGACCCTCTCCCCGCACTGCTCCCTGGGGATGGGCCCTACCCTGGCGGCCCCACGCCCAGTACCTACATGGTGGACCCAAATCATTGTCTGAGATGGAGGGAGGGAAAGAGGACTGGAACACACGTTTAAAAAGAAAGCAGGCAGTGAACTGAGGGTGTCGGGCACAGCTTTCCCACGGGAAGCTCCATCATCTGGAGGCCCAGACCCCGGAGGCCAGAACCAGTAACATGTGAGGGACTCACTGAAGGGAGAAGGCAGCTCTCACCCCGGCACGTCCGTCTACGTGGACGTCTGTCCAGACCATTCATCTGTCCTGCGCTCTGATTCAGGAAACTGGGAAGGATAAAGGATCTTAAGGAGCAAGGGTTCAAAGGCTCAAGACAAAGAATAGAGATAGAGAAAGAGTGAGCAGCCACAGAGCATGTATTTCTAAGTTTTCAAGTGTAACTGAACGAGTATTGCTACTATAAGATAGATTTGCATGGGTAACATATGTGTGCATAGTAACATGTATATGAACATGGAAATGCATTTGTACACGTGTAAGCGGGACTCTGACCTACACACCCCCACGTGTGTCCTTCCCTTCTGTCCCCACTGGGGTCCTCTTCAGTTTCCTCTGCAAAGCTTCTCTCCAGGTGAAGTCATGAAAATCCACCCCACTCTGAAGATAAAGTTATTTCTTATATTTAAAGATAAGCCTGGAACTGTGTTCATTTTCTTGTAATAACATATAATGGAAAAGAATCTGAAAGGAAAAATATATATATATATATGTATGTGTATGTATAACTGAGTTACTTTGCTGTACACCTGAAACTAACGTAAATCAACTACACTTCAATAAAATTTTTAAAAAGAAAGAGAGAAAGAAAGGAGGGAAGGAAGGAAGGAAGGAAGGAATCAGGCAGTAAGCACGCACCAAGAGGAAACACCCAGGGAACAGAGGACAAGCTTGGATGTTTAAACGAGAGAAAAAAAGTCTTCCCAGAACACACAATATGTTATGTCAAAAGTTGGATTCCATTTTTTTCCCCAAGTGTGGTTGGCTAAAAATACTTAGAAGCACATTTGTCGTCCTGGATCTCTTGGAGAAGACTTATAAGAACAGTTGGGAGAAAACTCTGATCCAAGACTGATTACTCATCTGCTTTTTGGAACTGAATTTCTAAACACTTCAAAACAACACGAGTTTGATGTGAGAGACATCACTTTCCACCAGGAGGCTGACATGTGCTAACTTTGTCGGGAGCTAATACACGCAGGCAGATCATGACACAAAGACTCTCTTTCACAACAACTGTAAATGTAATACTTAATATTTAGTATTAAAATTTAAATTATTTCACAAATGAGGTTGTATTTTCCAAAAAATAATGTTCAATGTAAATTGAGTCATGATGGAGCAGCTATGTCAGAATGTGAGACCTTCTACCATTTTACCAGATAACTGGCCTGAAAACTTTAGCGGGGAAAAATTCTACAACAAATGATAAAGAAGGGTGCCAGTCTGGATGAGCTGAGACTGAAGAGGTGTAATTAGTAATTCTCAACAGTGAACTTTGATTCTTGGATCAAAATAACAGCTATGAAAGACACTGGAGATGCAACTGGGAAGTTTTGGACTGTAGATTAGATACTAAATGCTAACTTTGATTTAGTGGCATTCCGGGTGTGTAGGAGAATGCTTTTATTCTCAGGTGGTGCGTGTGAAATATTTAGGGGTGATGTGTTGTGATGTTTGCAATTTATTTTCAAATGATTTGCTAAGAAGTGTGTGTGTGTTTACACAGAGAAAAATAAATGTGCAAAAACTCAGTTAATCTAAGTAAAGAGTTAATAGGCATCTATTGTACTGTTCTTTAAGCTTTTCTTTACATCTGAAATTTTTTAAAATTAAAGTGGGAAAATATTTTAGAATAAACATCCTAATTTCTCCTCTATGCCGTGATGGTAACATTTGCTCAGGGACATGGATATGGTTCCCTCTGCTAGTTCCTTCTTCCAGTGCCGCCCCCCCGACCCCCAGCTGAAATGAACAAGAGCCCACTCCCAAGAAGGCGCTGCTGAGTGACAGTCACGTGCACCATCACCGGTGGGCTTGGCCCCGCTGCACAGGGTCCTCCCACAGCCCCTGCAGGGGAGACACCCAGGAGGCTGGACAAGCAAGTCCAGCCACCCAGAACGTCCCTCATGGTGGGGCTCAGACAAGCAAATCTATACGCACAGGGTAGAAAGCGATGCTTGCACTGGGATAGACGGTGCTGGAGTTTACAAGAGCTTTGGGAAATCTCAAGTTTGGAAAGTTGGTTTGACAATTAAAAAAAAAAAGAAAAGTGAGAGATAAGAAGTGCATGTGGCTGCCAGGCTGAGGAGTTTATACATAATTGGGGGGGGGGGGAGTCTCCGAGGGCTCTGAAATTTGGTAAGTGCTGTGTTTCAGAGAATCCATCCGTGAGTGATCTTAGCAGGCACGCGGGTCAGGAATGCTGGAAGGACTGAGGATGAGAATCCCCGTGGGGGCAATGAGACTGGAGAGAATGAGGCCACAGAGAGAAGCCGATGTCTATGCATCCAGTCTCTAGTGGACCTGGGTGGGCTACAAAGATCGTTGGCAAATTTCACAACCTCCGTGTGACCTCCCACTACCTTTCTCACCTTGGAAAAACAGCTGCAATCTCCTGAGTTGTGAAGATGATCAAGGAGCTACGAGAATTTAAATGTTTTAAATTCTAACAACAATGTTGCCTTACATTTATGGGTTAAATGCAGCCTTCCGCTGCTCCTTCATCCCAGCTGCTAAATCTGGGGCCGCTGCGCTTCCCGCTCCCACCCTCTCCTGCTCATAATCTGTATCTGGTAGCATCTAAGGGATGTTCTGCACAATCACCATGGGATGCCCACTTCCTTTCATCTGACTGATTCCAGGACTGATTCCTGCATGCTGTTTTTTACACTGGCATGCTTTGAACACCACTTCCGTCACCGCTGGGACTGCCACCTGACCTGGCACCTGCTGCGTCTACAAGCTGCCACTACCATTTGCACTTAGCCCACTGGCCCCGTAGCTCTCAGAAGACCAGAGCTGCACATGCTCAGTAGCACAGTGAGGAAGAATCAACTTCACCCTTGTGGGGCAGACCCTTGTCTAAGAAGTCCTACGGCAGGGCTGCTACACGGTGCCAGGGAAACCCCCGCTGCCCGCCGCCCCCAGGGACCTGGAGAAAAGGGAGTGCCAGGCGGCGACACTCACTGCCAACACTCGCCCTCACTGCTGTTGACCGAAGTTCCGTCGATGAGTCACGGGTGCCTTTCCTGCATGCTCCTTGTCTTGGATTGAGTTTTCTCCTAGGAAATTCCTTAATATGTGATGAAGAACAATTCTTTTGGGCTCCCTAAGTTGCTTTGGCATGCCCAAATATTTTGGAGCAAATGTGACAACTACAGTATTAATAATCTTCTACCCAGTGAGCTGTAGTAGGTCTCAAGAAACAAGTTATCAGTTTGATTGCAGAGTTTTTTCTCCATTGTTATAAATAAAATAATAGTGTATGTGTAAAGCTTACTTCTATCTATATGTTTATAAGACAGGGAAGGTATCTTTTATTTCCTTGTCTCCCTTGACTAGCCTGATCCTCATTTGCTGAACACACAATGATGGCAGCTGTATCTGGTCTCATATGCTTTCCTTTACAAAAACATTGCTATGTTAAGCACAGCAACGCCCTTCCAGTCTTCAGGATTCTATGTGCCCTTTCGGATGGTCTTTCCAGCATGTGGTCCTGTAGCCACCAGGTATCATTACGGGGGAAGAACACACCTTGACTTCTATCTCATACTATAGACAAAAGTTAACCTGAGGTAGATTATAGACCCAAATGTGAATGCTAACACACTCAAATTTTAAGAAGAAAGAAGAAAAAATGTTCACGACCCCATTAGGCAAGTATCTCTTAAATAGGACATAAAAAGCTCTAAGCATAAAAGAAAAAACAAATTGACAAACTGAACTTCTTTAAGATTAAGAACTTTTCTTCATCAGAAACATTAAACAGGTACACAGATATCAGAAAGGACTGAGGTTCCCTCGGCAAGGACACGAACACTCGGCTACTTCGCATCTGCCCCACGGAACTTGGGGGCAAGGAGAGCAGACAGGAACGTGGAGCTCCGGCTGCCTGCTGTGCCCTGAGGAGTAAGTCCTTTGTCTCTGATCCAGGCAGCAGCCACTTTTCTGCCAACATCCATAAAACTGCAGGAACTTGTTAGCTTGTAAGTAAAGTAATATCTCACACTGTCACAGTCCTTGACAGGAGGAACCCCGAAGCGTCTCAGGAGCTGGAACTTGTCCAAAACAGAGGAGTAAGAAACCCAGCTCCCCGAGGCACAGAGCTGGCGACTGTCTCCCCCGACCCCAGTAGCAGACGGGGCTCTCCGTACGTGGAGGTTGAGTCAAAGAGACCCAAGATTTGGTGACAGAAATACCTGGGGAGAACGCTTACCATTTCCCTGACTGGCTGGCTCCCAGCATTTTGTCCACAGATTTGCAACTTTCCAGGCAACAGATTTAAAAATGAATGAATGAATGAATAACGAAAAATGTAAAACCCTTCCATCTTATGAAATTAACAAACGGAAGTAAAAAGGCCTAGAAATACTAACTAGCAGCACCTCCCCCAAAGAGAGGCCCACAGAGCGCTTCCGAGCCGCAATGAGTGCCTTGTTTCCAAACAGTAATGAGAGGACACTGAGGGAATGCTTTATCACGACAAACACACTCCCAGATAGAGAGAGGGAGGCTGTCAGAGGCCACAGAAGCAACATGGGACCAGAAGAAGGTGTCAGAGAAACCACGGTCAGTGTTCCTGAGAGACAAGAGAAGCTATCGAGCCACTGAAAAAACAGCAGATTGCCAGAAAATACGAATATTCCAAGAACAAGAAGGATCCTTTGGAAATTAAAAAATACATATGTAGATGGTGGAAAGGTAAATTTGGAGGCATTTCCCAAAAACTAATACAAAAAAAGATACATAATAAAAAAATAACAAAATGATATGTAATATAGATTATAAAAAAATTATTACATTGAAGAAATAATTTATCAAAGAAAACATATTTTCAAAATCAAAAGAGTTGACATTCCAGATAGTTAAAACTTGCCTAGTGGTACAGTAAAGGAAAATACACAATACCAATATTTAACAAATCATCAGAAAATTCCAGAACACGAGGGGGAAAGGAAACTTCCTGTTTGGGGCAACAGGTAGTCACAACCAAAAGGGTGTGTGCTCACAGTCACTGCTGAGTGCAAGGATGAGGGAGAAGTCACGCGTCCACAGCAGAACTTCAGCCATCACGCCAGCTGGCTCAGCTTGCAGGGGAACTCATTTCCAGCCCAGGAGAGGGACAGTAAAGACACTGTCTTACATTCAAGGTTTCCAACAGGCAACATTCCTGAGGAAGTTTCTGGAAAGCGTACTCCACCCACATAAGGAAAGAGAATGACCACAGTGAGGAAGACCCCACCAGGAGACGAGGAAGGGGCTGCTCAGGATGCTGGTGCAGGGGGTCCAGGTCCACAGAGGGAGGGACGATAGTAGAGGGTGGTGGCCAACAAGGGCCGTTGGAAGTGTTCAAACCTATGGAGAGGATCTTATGGTTCTATCAGAGTTTCCAATAAAACCCCGCAGTGGTAGGATCAAGACGTTACATTTTTAAAAAGGAGGCAACTAGCTCCTGGACAATACAATTTACAGCCCCCCTTCACTCCCTGCGAAAGTAAGCAAATCACACTAGGACCTTCTGCAGAGTTCAGTGCTGTGATTATAACACTGTAAATAGGGAATAAGCGGTTAATCAAATTTTGTTCTGTAATTGGGGAGGACACGCAGAGGAGGGCGGAGAGTGGAAGAGAGCTGACTTCTAGTCTTCTCCGGCAGGGACACTGATAATCCAGAAGGGTTCACACCAGCGCATTAGGTGGGAGGCGAAGGCAAGTAACAGGGCTCCTCACAGAACGGGTACTGGACTCGAGTCGCACGGCGTGGAGCATGAGGCAGGCCTATGTTTTTCTTCTTAAGTCTCTTAGTATTATTTTATTCTTTTAGATATGAAAATTAAATTCCATTAATGAACATCAACTTTAGAGCACCGAAGAAGAAAAAGAAGGGGAAGAAAGAGGAAAAGAGAGAGAGAGGAGGGAAGGGGAAAGAGGGAGGGGGTGAGGAGGGGGAGAGAAGGGAATGAGGGAAATAAAAAAGAAAGTCCTTGGCAGCTGCATAAACAAACTGAGTTTGGAGAAGAAACTGACATGACTTCATCACTAAAATGACCTGAAGTGGGCATTCTGATGGGAACGGGATGGCGGTGTGTGTAGAGGAGGGACACGCAGGTTATAAAGTCGTTGTCTTTCAAACCAGAGAGGCATGAAAGAATATGTGTATATTAAAGTAAGTTCATCTTTAGGTCACATGTCTACATATGAAAAATTTTAGCAGGAAAATGTTTTCATCTCATAAAGGAGGCATTCCCCAGGAAAATAATAGAGGTTTTCTTCTTTTTTTTTTTTTAATATCTGACAAGAATGCCATTCACTTGTTATTCACTGTAAGGGGAGGGTACAGTAGTAGGGTGCATGCCTAGCATGCACAAGGTCCTGGCTTCAAATCCTGGTACCTCTATAAAAATAAATAAACAAACAAGCCTAATTACCCCCAACACAGATTTTTAAAAATATATTAAACAAGTTTCTACTGTAGCAGCACAGGGAACTATATTCAATATCTTGTAGTAATCTATAATGAAAAAGAGTATGAAAAGGAATATATGTATGTGTATGTATGACTGAAACATTATGCTGAGCACCAGAAATGGACACAACATTGTGAACTGACTAGACTTCAACTTAAAAAAAGACAAGAAAAAAAACTTGATAGATAATAGTAGTTTATCCTACCCTCTGGAACATTATTTAAAAGGGAACTCAGTGGAGGTCCACAGCTAAGATGAAACAACACATCACACTCAGAATCCATATAGGAATAAGCATGAGGAGTATAATTTCTTTTCACTACTGCTGTAAGTAGGCAAAACGATTAATACAAAGCAAATACAAACAGTATTTGTAGGTGTTAAGTTCAAAGTAAGTGAAAAAATCACATTGCGGGGAGCACAGAATAAGAAGTACGAAGCCTTTACTAGAATTATTTCTTCCTGGACTCCTAGGTGCAGGATCTGCTGGGTTGTGATTAATACGCGCTCAGAACAAAATCGCAGGAATACAAAGGACACTGCTCCCACGGGAGCTGTGTCTCTGTTGCCGCACTGCCCCCTTCAATGTCTAATTCCTGATTTTAAGCACATTTTCTCCTCCTCCTCTCTCTTCGCCTGAAATGTACCCCAACATTAACCATGCCAATTTCCATGTGAACTTTTAACCTAGGTCTTATTCCTCACAGCTGTTTCCCATTCCCTCCAGGATCTTATGTTGATACGTGAAGAAAAAGCCCCTTCTGTCTCCAGCAGTGGTGAGAGAAAAGGCGTCATTGTGAAGCAGACCAGTGTTCTCCGCAACTAAGGCCGACTCTCCAGGAGAAAGCACTTGACGAGAGCCTTACCCCAGCTGCGGGCAAGGCCAAGCACCCACCTCCCGCCCTGCGCATTCTTCCTGTCTCACCTCCGAAGGGAGATGGGGGAGGCAAGAAACGATGACGAATGTCACAGCCGAGGGACACAGGGCCACTGAAGGACAGATTCAATCATAAGATAATAGAACGCTTTCCCTTCCCCTTGGACCTTACTGACACCTCAAACGTGGCTTCCGTGTAACACCACCAGATCACAGCTGAAAGGGTTGCAAGGCCTGAACTCTCCCTGAGGAGGGTTCGTAGGGAAGGCCAGAGACAGCAAGGGAGACCGAAACAGAATTTGGAGTCCCTGTTACCTACAGCTACAGCTAATCTTATATTAACACAGTCCAACTACCAGCCAGATTAACATAAAACCTCACTCAGAAAGCCTGTTTACCCTCAGTGCCTATTACCCAATGAATCGTCTGTTTTTCAACTAAAAACTACAAGTCATACCATACTACAAGTGCAAAAAAACACCCACAATCTGAAGAAGGGAAGCAAGTGTCAGAAGTAGTTCAGATATGGCACAGGTTTTGGAATTATCAAAGAGAGAGTTTATAATAATAATCAAAACAATTATGATTAATATAAAGGACTGTAAAGGAAAAAGTAGACAACAAATGAGGATAGGTGATGTAAGTAAGCTTTAAAAAAAAAAAGAAAGAAAATATTGACAGGAGTCAAAAAGAGCAGAAAAACTTAACTATTTGGGTGTACGTCCAATACAACATGCACAAGATTTTTATGTTGAAAATATACAACATACATTTCATTGTGTCTATGAAAGAAATCAAAGATCTAAATAAATAGAAAAACATTTCATGTTCATGAACTAAAAGACTCAACAAAGATGTCTTCCCAAATTTATATACACGTTTAACCCAATTCCCATAAAAAAAAATCTCTACAAGATAATTTTGCATACATAAATACACTTATTCAACGTCACAATATTATAGCTACTATATTGCTGCTATAACCAAGACGTATTGCCAAAGAGGTAGACCAGAACAATGGAACAGAGTAGAGACCTTAGAAGGAGCCCACATAAATACAGCTGATTTTTATCTCCATGTTTTTTAAAAAATCCAACTAGAAAATGGGTGAAAGACACGAAGAGACATTTAATACTGATGAAAGAAATCAAAGAAGATCTAAAAACATGGAAAGACAGATTCTTTTTATTAACTGAATGACTCAACATAATGTATTAAAAATAGATGTGATTCTCCCCAAATTGATACACAGGTTTAATAAAATTCCTATCAAAATTCAGGTAAGATTTTTGTAGGAATAGAGACTATGCTAATATTTATATGAAGACCCAAAGAAACTAGAATAACTAACAATTTTGAAAAAATAGAATAAAGTTGGAGGAATTAACCTACCTGATTTCAAGACTTATTTCATATCTATAGTAAACAAGGCCGTGTGGTTATTAGTCAATACATAAATAGAACAGAATAGAGAATCCAGAAACAGACCTACACCCATACAAATACATCTAACTCATTTTTGACAAAGGTTCAAAAGCAATTTAATGGAGGAAAGATTGCTGTTTCAACAAATGGTGCTGGGGAAAAAATGACATCCTTAAAAAATAGTATCATACCTTATACAAAAATTAATTCAAAAGGTATCACAGCCTTCGTGAAGAAAGCATAAGGAAAAGGCTGGGGGACGGGGTCTGGGCCTGTGAAGAAAAGGTCTCCAAACGCACGACCCATAAAAAGATAAGCTTTTAAGTGTGACTTCACTAAAATTATTTAAATCACTTTGAAAAACCTTCAAGGATGTAAGGCAAGCTACACATTGGGATAAAATATTAGCAATGGCATAGCCAAGAAAGGACTAGTATCTAGATATGTAAAGAGCTCTCAGAACTCAACAGAAAGCTGAGATGGGTTTCACTTGGCTAAAACGAGGGTATTGGAAGGGCTATGTTCATCCTGGACACCCTAGAGGAAAACCTGTTTCCTTGCCTTTTACAAGGCGGCTCCTGCATTCCTTGAGCCACGGCTCCTCCTATTTCCAGAGCCAGCAACGGCAGGTTGAGTCATTCTCACATCAGATCATCTTGACCCCGGCTTCCTTCTCCACATCTCCTTCTGCGACTGTCCTGTCAGTCTCTTTCCCTTATAAGGATCCTTGTGACTGCACTGAGTCAGTCTGATAATACACGATCCTCTCTCCATCTCAAGAGTTTTAACTTAATCACACCCCGAAGTCCTTTGGCCACGTAAGCTAATATTCACAAGGTCTGGTGATTAGGGCATGTCAGGTAGGCTGTTATTCCGCTCAACATACTATGCAATACAATTCAGTAATAAAAAGGAACCATCTATTGATATACCCAATAACCTGGATCAATCTCCAGAAAATGTATACTGCGTAAAAATACCCAAATCCCAAAGCTGGCATTTTATAGGATTTTCTTTCCATAACAACCTTGAATTAACAAAATTATAGAGATAAGTGACACAGTCGTGGCTGCCAGGGCTTCAGCAGTGGGAAGGGGGAGGAGGGAAGTGTGTGCAGCTAACACAGGGCAACATGAAAGACCGTCGTGGTAATGGAGACCTGGATGGATGGTTATGTGTCTTGGCTGTCCCAACGTCAGCTTCCTGATTGTGATATTGTGCTACAGTTTTGCAAGATGTTACCATTGGGAGAAAGTGAGTAAAGGGTACAAGGATCTGTTCATATTATTTCTTATTACTGCAATATCCATCTATTTTATTCCTAAATAAAAAGTGTAATTTTGACAATTTATCTCAGACTCATTGAGAAAACCAGTAAATTTGGAAATGAGGTGCTTCACAGTCTGTCTTAATCATTGCCTGAGCAGCCCAGAAAATCACTGCTGAATTGTTCCTTCCAATAATTCATAATCTATTCAGCAGCTTGGCCAAATCCCCTCTTCTCTAAGGTCCCAGTTCCTTTCCAGGTATCCACGCAGTCCAGGTGCTACTGAAGATTTCATTTAGAGAATCAGAGGCGTGGGCTGGGGTGAAAACAAGTAGTCAGGGTGAGAAATCCAGGCCCCCCGCCTGCGCTCTGCCAGTAACAAGTTGTGTGATGCACCTGTTGGGAGTGATTCACGAAGTGCTGTTCTGATGAGCACATGGGCGTTACGTGGGGAAACAGCAGTGGTCAGGAAGGAAACCATTGTGCACACTGGCTAGGAGCAACGTAGTCATAGGTGGGGTTCTTCCCCCCCCTCTTCTTCTGTTCTTTCTTTGACTGAATATGTAAATTGTGAATGCTCTAGAGAAGAATAAATATGTTTCAGCAGCATTTCCAAAACTATTTGACAAAATAATACTTGCCCAGCCCATCTCTACATTTTTTCCCACAGAATCATCTTGTTAACTATTGTCTATAGTACACAATTTGGGAAGTGCTGAAGTCGATGAGATGACGGGGTGTTAATATTGTTTTGCTATGTATATGTATCTTTACTTTCAACTTTAAAGTACTATTTAGTGATTGTAAAGTATTCAAACAATACACAAGTGGAATAAAGTTCAAAGTAGAAACACTCATTTCCCACTCTCACCCTACAGAGGAAAATGGTTTCAACCGTTTGATGTAAACATGTCCTCATTTTTTTCCTGTATTTAAAAATGCATCACTTTTATAATTAGAAAAAAAATGTTCTTAAAAAAGGAAAAAAAGGAGCACAATATTTGCCACAAGAGAAATCTCAATGATGGTCGTATCACACCTAGACCCCAAAGAAGGAAAAAGGGGCAGGTACTGGTTTTCCGAACATTACGTCACATCACTCCTTGTAAGGAGGATGTGATAACGCTCCTTTTACACATAACAAATCTGAAAGTCAAGGAGATTAACTGACCTGCCCAACACCATGCAATAGTAATAAGTGACCATTCTGAGCCAAATGCCTTATAAACTTCTCCTTTCCAGTACTTACAACCACCCTGTAAGGCTGGGTGCTGTCATCATCCTTGTATCAAGGGAAATTGAAGCCCAGAATGAAGGCAAACTTTTATTTTACTCATTGAATTGTCTTGCAACCCTTGTCAAAAGTCAACTGACAAAAAAAAAAAAAAATCAATTGACCACAAATGTAAGAGTTTATCTGTGGATGCTCAATTATATTCCATTTACATGTATGTCTATCCTTGTGCCTGTACCATTCTGTCTTGATTACCGTAGTTTTGCCATAGATTCAGAAGTCAGGAAGTGTCAGTCCTCTTTTGTTCTTTTTTTTGTTTTCACTCATCTCTGTTGCTTGCAATCTCCATATAAATTTTTTCAGCAACTTATCAATTTATGCAAAAAGGGTGCTGGGATTTTGACAGAGACCGTTTTGAATCTGTCGATCAGTCTGGGGATACTGCCATCTCAAGAATGCTGTCGTCCAATCTATGGACATGCGTTGCTTTCCATTTATTTGGATACTTAATTTCTTTCAACAATGCTTTGTAATTCATAGTATATTAATCTTAAACTTATTTTGTTAAATTTATTGGTAAATATTTTATTTTTGATATTATTATAAATGGATTTTCTTAATTTAATTTTCAGATTATTCATTGCAAATATCAAAAATGCAATTGTTTTTATATATTAATCTTGTATCCTGTGACTGCTGGACTTACTAGTTCTATAGTTTTTGTAGATTCCTTTGACTTTCTATGTACAAGAGTGTGTCATCTTCAAAGACAGTTTTACTTCTTTCTTTCCAATGAGAAGTCTTTCATTATTTTTATTATTAACTTGCCTAATTTCTCTGGATATAACATCCAGCACAGTGTTGAATAGAAACGGTTGAGAGTGGATATCCTTGTCTTGCTCCTGTTCTCAGGGTGGAAGCTGTCAATCTTTCATCATTACGTATGATGTTAACTGTGGGTTTTTCATAGATTATCAAGTTGAAGAAGATGCTTTCTATTCCTAGTTTGTTGGATATTTTTATCATAAAAGCATGCTTGATTTTGTCAAATGGTTGTTCTGCATCTGTTGAGATGATCATTTGATTTGTTGGTCTATGGATTTTCTACAAATATTCATATGGATATAAATATCCTATGAACATGGAATATTACATTGAATGACTTTCATACTTTGAACTATCCTTCCATTCCTAGGATAAATCCTACTTGCTCACTGGTGTGTAATCACATTCTTGTTACTGCATTCAGTTTACCACTACTTTGTTGGGGACCTTTGAAGAGATGTTCATAAGGGATGTTGCTCTCCAGTTTTCATCCTCTTGTACAACGTTGTCTTTGTCTGGTTTTGGTGTCCAGATAACATTCCCCTCATAGAATGAGTTTGGAAGTATTCTCTTCTCTTCAAATTTTTGAAGAGCCTGTGAAAGAATGGTGTTGATCTGTCCTTCAAGTTTTGGTAGAACTCACCTGTGAAGCCATCCAGGTCTGTCCTTCCCTTGATGGGAAGACCTTTGATTACTAATTAAATCCCTACACATGATAGGTCTACTCAGATTTTACTTCTTTAAAACAATACTTTGAGATAAATTTAATATAAAAATATTTCACAATTTAAATGTACACTTTTTGATGCATTTGGACATATGTGTATATCTGTGATATCATCACCACACAAAAAAAGGGTAATAAACACATCCATCACCTCTGAAATGTTTCTTGTGTCTCTTTGATTTTCATTGGTGGTGAGAACACTCGACATGTGATCTACCCTCAAGTTTCTAAGTGCACAACACAGTATTGTTAACTATCATCTCTATGTTGTACAGCAGGTCTCTGAAACTTACTCTTCTTGTATGACTGTAACTTTATACCCACTGAACAACAACTCCCCATTTCCTTCTCCCCCACCCCCTGGCAATGACCATCTATTCTCGGCCTCTATGAGTCTGACTATTTTGGATTCCTCGTATAAGTGGGATCATGGAGTATTTGTCCTTCTGTGAATGACTTACTTCACTGAACATAAGTTCTTTGAAGCCAATCCTCACAAATGACAGGACTGCCTTCCTTTTTAAGGTTGAATAATATTCCAGTGTGTATATACCACATTCTCTTTATCCATTCATCCATCTATGGACATTAGGACTATTTCCAGATCTTGGCTATTGTGAATATGCTGCAATAAACACGGGAGTACAGAGACCTCTTTGTGATCATACACCCAGGAGTGGGGTTGCTGTATCATGTGATAGCTCTATTTTTAATATTTTAAGGAACTTCCATACTGTTTCCCATAGCAGCAGCACCATTTTATATTCCCACCACAGTGTACAAGGATTCCTATTTCTCCACATCCTTGACAATTCTTATCATCTCTTGTAGGTATTTTGTTTTGTTTTCTTTTGTTTTGTGTGTTTTTGTTTTATATTAGTCATCCTAACTGGTATGAATCTTGAGTCAGTTTTGGAAATTTATCTTTCTAGGAATTTGTTTATTGCACCCAGGTTATTTCATTTGTTGACATACAATTTTTTTTAGTATTTCTTTATAACCATTTTTTTTCCTTTTAGTTGTGCTGTCTCCTCTTTCATCCCTTAATTTAGTAATTTGCATCTTCTCCCTTTTTTCTTTGGTGTAGCTAAGGGTTTGTCAATTTTGCTGATCTTTTCAAGGAACCAACTTTGGGTTTTGTTGATTTTCTCTGTTGTTTGTTGATTCATTTTTTAATTTATTTCTGATGTAATCTTTATTATTTCCTTATTTTTTGGCCGTTTTTCTCTTCTTTTTCTACTTTTTTGAGATGGGAAATTCAAGTTACCTATCTGAGGTACTCTTTTCCAGAACAGGCATTTGCACTTACCCACTCTCCTCCAAGCACAGCTGATGCAGCCTCTCATAAGTTCTGGAACACTGTGTTTCTGTTTTTTCAACTCAAAAGAGTATTTTCTAATTCCCATTTCTTATTTGACCCACTTGTTATTTAGGAGTGTACTGTTTAATTTCCACATATTTGTGAATTCCCCCCAACTTTTTTCCATTATTGATTTCCAACTTCATTCCATTATGAATGGAGAAGATATTTTGTATGATTTCATATCTTCTAAATTTACTGAAATTTATTTAATGGCCTAACATAGGCATTTTTCCCTGAAGAATGGAGGAGAATGACCCGTGTGTACTTGAGAAGAATGTGTACAAGCCTACCTCAGAGACATTGAGGGTTCAGTTCCAGATCGCCACAATAAAGCAAATATTACAGTAAAATGAGTTGCAGGAAATTGCTGGTTTCCTAGTGCATATAAAAGTTAAGCACTCTAGTATTATACTGTAGTCTCTTAAGTGTGCAATAACGTATCTTTAAAAATGTACATACCTTAATGAAAAAATACTTTATTGCTAAAAAATGCTAACCATCACCTGACAATGCAGAGTTGTCACAAATCTTCATTTTGTAAAAAACCCCAATATCTGCAAAGTACGTTAAAGCAAAGTGCAAAAAAAACGAGACCTGCCCACATTCTGCTATTGTTGAGTTCTGCAGATGTCTGTTAGGACTCGTTAGTTTACAGCATTCAAATCTATTGTCCTGTTGCTCTGTCTAGCTGTTCTAGCCATTATTGAAGGTAAGGTATCGAAGGCTCCAACCATTCTTGTTGAATTGCCTATTCCTCTTTTCAACGCTGTCAGTTTTTTCACTTCATACATTTTAGGGCTCTCTTATTAGGTCTAAGTATACTCATAACTGATATATTTGCTTGGTAGGTTAACTCTTTCATAATTATAAAATATCCTTTTTTTGACTCTAATAATATTTCTCGAAAAGTCTGTTTTGTCTGATACAGCCACACTAGCCTGCTTTGTTACTGGTTACATGTTATGTATTATTTCTATCTCTTCACTTACAGAAAACTTGTGTCTCTGAATCTAAACTCTGTCTCTTACAGACAGTATATATTTGGATCAAATTTTTAAATCCATTCTGTCAATCTCTGTCTTTTGATTGGAGTGTTTAAATGATTTTTTTCAATAATTCAGCATGTGTATTTTTAAAAAACTTTTATTGAAGTATAGTTGGTTGGTATAGTTGTGTTAATTTCTGGTGCACAGCATAATGATTCAGATATATATATATTTACATATGTTCCCTTTTATATTTGTCTTCATTATAGGCTATTAAAAGGTATTGGATATATTTCCCTGTGCTGTACAGCAGGATCTTGCTGTTTCTCTTATTTTATGTATAGTAGTTATAATTATTACGGTAGGATTTGAGTGTGCCATTTGTGTTTTTGTATATATCTTATGTCTTTTTTGTTCCTTTCTTCTTCCATTGCTGCCTTTTTTTGCGTTAAGTTGATATTTTCTAGTGCACCATTTTAATTCCCTTGTTCTTTCTTTTACTCTATTTTTGAATTATTTTCTTAATTATAATCATCCAGCTCCCATCAAGTCTAACTCAATTTCAATAATATACAAAAGCTATGCACATATACAGCTCCATTCCCTGCCCCCTTTGTGCTATGTCAAGTATGACAATTTGGACCTTTTTACATTATTATATCAACACAGATGACTAATTCTTGTTTTATGCCACTGCCTTTTAATTTAGATAGCAGGAAAATATTCAAAACTGAAATACATTTGTATAGTTTTTACATTTACCTATTTAGTTATTTATACTGGGGCTCTTTACTTTTTCATGTAGGTCCAGTTACTCTCCAGTGTTTTTTTCATTTAGTCCTGAAGGACTCTTCTCAGTATTTCTTATGGGCAAGTCCACAAATGATGAATTTTCTCCATTTCTGTGTACCTAGGAGTGTCTGAATCACTCCTTTATTTTTGAAGGCTAGTTTTACTGCATATAGACTTCTTATATAGTACAGCACTGTAGTATACATTTGTATGTAGACGTTTTTAGCACTCTATGTATTTTCTCACTACGTTCTGACCTCCACGCTTCCTGAGAAACTGACTGGCAAGCTTACTGAGGATCCCTTGTAGCAGGAAAGCTTCTCTTCAAGTGTCAAGTTCCTTTCTCTTTGGCTTCAGTCAGACTGACTAATTTGTGTCTGCTATGGATCTGTTGAGGTTTTCCTACCTAGTGTCCTTTGAGCTTCTTAGATGTGTAAATTAATTGTTTTCATCATATTTGGGAAGTTTGGGGCCATTAATTTTTCAAATATTCTTTATGTCTCCACTTCTCCCCTGCTGGGACTCCCTTTATGTATATACATTTATGCAGAGCACCTAATGACTCACAAGTCTCTGAGGCTCTATTGATTTTCTACACTTTTCAAAATTTCTGTCCTTTGGACTGAAAAATCCCAACTGACCCATATCCATGTGCACTGATACTTTCTTCTATCACTTGAATCTGCTGTTCAGTGCCTCTGGTGATGTTTTCATCTCAATTATAGTACTTCTCAATTCTAGAATCTTGTTTTGATTCATTTCTTTTTAATTGAGTTATAGTCAGTTTACAATGTTGTGTCAATTTCCAGTGTAGAGCACAATTTTTCAGTGATACATGGACATACATATATTCATTGTCACATTCTTTTTCACTGTGAGCTACTACAAGATCTTGTATATATATCCCTGTGCTATACAGTATAATCTTGTTTATCTATTGTATATATGCCTGTCAGTATCTACAAATTTTGAACTCCCAGTCTGTCCCTTCCTACTCCCTTCCCCTCTGGCAACCACAAGTTTGTAGTCTATGTCTATGAGTCTGTTTCTGTTTTTTATTTATGTTCACTTGTCTTTCTTTTTCTTTCTTTCTTCTTCTTTTTTCTTTTTAGATTCCACATATGAGCAATCTCATATGGTATTTTTCTTTCTTACTTCACTTAGAATGACATTCTCTAGGGATATCCATGTTGCTTCAAATGGAGTTATGTTGTCATTTTCATGGCTGAATAGTATTCATTATATAAATATACCACATCTTCTTTATCCAGTCATCTGTCGATGGACATTTAGGCTGTTTCCATGTCTTGGCTATTGTAAATAGTGCCATACCACACTGAATACTGCCTGATTTCCTCTGATTCATTTCTTATATAAATTCTTATCTCTTTTACATTCTCCATTTGGTGAGATATGTCTTTCACTAATTTTTTAGACATGGTTTCTGTTAGTTCTTTGAACATATTTTATATACATGATTTAAAGTCCTTTTCTATCAAGTCCAAAGACATCAAGGCCAGTTTCTATTGACTGCTTTTTCCCGAGTATCGTCTAATCTTTCATGTTCCTTTCCATGCCTCATAATTTATTTGTTGAAAACATGACATTAAAAATAACATAATGTGATAAAAGTCTGGAAATCAAATTTCTTTTCCACCCAGGGTTTGTTTTGTTCCTGTTTCTTGTTACTGTATTTGTTGCTGTATTCCGTGTTGTGTAGGCACCCACACCTCTGCTCAGTTAGCTAGTGGTACACCTTAGTGGCTGGACAGTGATTTTCTCAAGTGCTTGGAAGTAATTAATCTCCCAGCCTTTGGCAAAGGGCTTTGTGTGTATGTTGGGGTCCACCTTCAATGCTCCGGTAAACATGTTATGACTCTGCTTTAGCCTTCACTTCCTATTTGTACAAAGCCCCAGGGTTACTCAGAGCTTAGGGCATTCTCATGTCTTTCCTCGTCATGTATGTAGCGCTGGGCATGCTCAAAGCCCTGCACCTGACAAATGTGTGCCCTTCTAGAGTCTCAAGAATATGCTGGTTCTTTTCAAAGTCGGCTATAAACATCTCATTCCTCAGCTTTTCCTTTCAATATTTTGGTCACCTTTGCCCCCAACTTTTATTTTCATCTCAGGCAGGTGTCACAGTAAACAGCTCTTTTCAACAAATACTCCAGGTAAAGAGAGACATGGTTTTTTATGTCTTAAAGGATTTACAAATAATATAAGGATAGGAAAAACACATTAAATGAACACAAAATGAAATTTAGACAAGTAAAGATGTTTTCAAGAATGCTGTTGAACTATCTCCCTTTATGGGTGCACCAGGTGCTAGTCAAATCCTGATAAAGGACTTTGTCACAGACCCCAGAGCTGCAGACCAACAAGGAGAAAGCAAGAAAAAAAAAAACTACATCAATATCGATATTGATATCTCTATCTATCTATCTGTCTATAGACAGATAGATAGATATCTTGAGGACAAAAGCACCCCTCCCCAGCCACCAACATCACCAAAAAAGAGAAATAGAAGAAAAATTAACATGAGCACGGGCTCATTTGTCACAGAATACCTATGGTTTTGTAAAAGGGAAACCAGATATGCCCCAGATTAGTCATAAAGTCCTTCAAATAGAGATAGCAAACTCCTGTAAACCTGCTTGGAACAAAGAGAAAAACAGGGAGTCTGTGTTACAAAAAGATGAGCCACAGGCTTCTGAGCTGTGCTCGCCCCAGTGTATTACATATTAGGTTTGGCCGTCCAGAAAGGAGGTGCACAGAGCACTTAGAAATCCAAATATTTGATGGATTATTGATGTAGTTATTATGGTGAAAGAAAAAAAATCACATGACTTTGCTCTTACACAAGTGAAGGGTTCAACAATCATGACAGCATGATCTGTTTCTCCAGCCACTGCTCCTTCTTCAGGCCTGGAGAACTAGCAGCAGAAGCAATCAGGCAACAGCGTTACTGGACTACTGTTTTCCCCTTTAACCTTCAGGCTTGTGTTCACTGTCTCACACCCATCCAGAATCTGACTTGGAGTTCCTTGAAGGAAATTCTGCTTTAATATTCCAAAAGACATGCTCCCAACACATATTTCAGCCAAGGAAGGGACATCCTTTTAGGACAAGGCCCTAGGCTTCCTCTCACCTCCGCTGCGGTGACATGCCTCCCCATGGTCCCAAGCCACGCCACTGCACGCACTTCTCCTTCCTGAATTCATTTGAACATTGTGATCTCGGCCTTTGTTTGGAGACTTCTGCATCAGTTGCTTTGCTTCATCACAATTCTTTTGCGAGTTTCCTCCAGCTCTCTGGGTCATTCACTTATCCACACATCTGCTCCTCGTGCACAGTACTAGGCAACACGCCCTTGACTGGAGACAGCGGTGGGAACAAATCTGCAGGGTGTGTTCTAGCTCAGGAAGTGGCAAAGACAGCTACCATAGGACAGATTAATGCCCACTATGAAAGATCTGTAAAAGACTAACCTTGGGGACGTGGGGCCAGATCACAGAAGAGGCTTCCTGGGGTGTCAATTACTGAATCTGGGAGGCCACCCGGATAGAAGACTAAGGTGTTAAGACAGAGGAGGCCCTCGACAGACAGTCTTGAGTTTGCTGCTGC
The DNA here is from genome assembly GCF_009834535.1 of Camelus ferus. NCBI lineage: Eukaryota > Metazoa > Chordata > Mammalia > Artiodactyla > Camelidae > Camelus > Camelus ferus. The sequence goes on along the minus strand of NC_045722.1, from coordinate 26,528,409 downwards.
TATGAGTGGTGGAGCTGAGGCTGGGATCAGGTGTTGGGGTCTGGCATCTCCCAGGAGGGCATCGGGCCTTTTCCACAGAGAAGAGGCAAGTGGGATCATTATAGCATTTTAATCAGTGGAGTGACCCAGAGGAAGGGCAGTCTGGAGGCTGCCCCACCCATAAGCAGTCATCCAGAAGAGAAATGGCAGGAGGAAGGGGAAATGGGGGTGGGGTGGTCTGCACTTGGGAGAATTCAGGTGGTGTAATTGTGACCAGCTGACTCAGTTACATGATGCAGGGAGCCTAAGATTAATTCACATTTTCTAGACTGGGGAATAAATTTAGAACATTATACCCAAGAGCATACAAATAAAAATGCCATTTAAAATTTTTTTAAAGAATTTATATCCATTTCCACATAATAAGAACATAAGGCAGCTAAACGAAGCTCACATTACAAGAGATCATATGACTGAGAAATTATTATGCATGACTGTCCCATCCATTTAACATTATCACCCCCTGGTGCAACACAAGGAAAGACGTGGCTTCGCACAGTCACACTCTAACCCCTAAAGTTAAGGCCTACACTCTACTGAAGCTGTTCTCAGTTATATTCAGATGTAACTCAGGAGCGTTAGGACATGCAGTGAAAAAGATTCTCCTGAAAGCCACTCTCTCCAGGTTTGTGTATGTCACTTTGGTATTCCATATCAGCCATTATAAAATTCAGTCCACATTTCCGCTCTTTGAAGGCCAATCTAGATGGTTCTCTAATGCAGAAGCCAATTTGTTAAATAATACTTTGAAGAGCCTTAAGAAGAATAAAATGCTTAATCGCTGCAGTCATATTTAATGCTCACAGCATCTTTCAGCCATTTCTTTGGCTTCAGGACATCGTGCGGCTGTGGACTCCATACTCTCCACCCCCAGGGCGTGGTCAGCCCGTCATAACTCCCAGTTAGAGGGAAGCAGGGGACAGGCTCACCGAGCATCAGCTCAGGGCATAGCACTGAAGTTTTCCTCCTTCTCTCATACAGCTTTGCAGGAGACCAAATGTCAGTGCTCGACTCACACGGCTCGCCCTGGCTCATGCAGTCAGCGTGCTTGAGATACAGTTTCCCTGACCCATCAAAAGATCCCCCTTGAGTATCTAAACCAAGTGCTGGAGTGCTGGAGCGCTGGAGCTACTAGGAAGTAGCTGCTGAAGGAAATGTAGACGGTGCACAGAATTTCCCGCACTACTTATGGGAACTGGCTGTCTTCCCGCACCTAAGAGCAGCCCCTTAGGAAAACAGCCATTATCCATTCACTGAAAGAAGCAGCTCTACCTGGCCACACATCCTGTTACTCTCAAAGTTATTTAATGTTTTCCTTAATTAAGATTGGCTGATAGTTTACTGTGTATTTGCTTAGGAACATACACACACACACACACACACACACACACACACACACACACACACCCCCTCAATCACACTTATCTAAACTAGCGGAATTTACCCCAATAAAAAAGAAGCATCTCTACCTATACAGCAACTGATGACCTCTCATCACCATAGCTGAAAACACACATTCATTTTTCAGTGTAATTAGGTTTTAGATTACAAATTCTTAGAGGAAATTACTGACCCTGCTTTGTGTGATGTCTCAAAGTCTCATTTTATCATTCACGGTGATAATTATTCTCATCACACTTTGGAAAGTAAACTCTAATTTGAGGGACACCATTAAAGAATCCCTGGAAATTTCTCTTTTTTTTTTTTTTTTCAATCAATTGAGGACCAGCCCTAGGAGGTTCTGAAGCAAAACACTGAAGCTTCAGAAATGATGTCTATCTTCAAGGAAGTTTTGATTCTCTTACAGAGGAAGTTGTTTTTGCATTGTCATCTACTTTGGAAACACTGTTAAATTACACAATGGCAGCTATGAGTGCAGTTGGGTCTCCATGGAGGGTGAGACCAACATGAGCAGAAGTCCAGGAAGGCTTCCTGGAAGAGGGTGTTTGAGAGAGGGCTCTGGAGCCAGGACAACTTGTACCTGTGGTCATTCTGGGGAAGACAATGCACAGCTGGAAGTGGGGGGAAGGGAGGGCAGAGGGTGAGAGGACAAGTCAAGCAGGGGTGGGAACAAGCCAGAGGCCAGTGTGGGGACCACGGGGACTTCAGCAGGTAGAGCAGAGAGTGGGCATCTGGGCAGATGGTGGGGTGTCACACTGCAGAGTCCCCAGAAGCCAAGCAGAGGAGGTTACCCCTGAACTGAGCAGATAATTCCCGTGCTGGTGGTCTTGCACAGAAGGGTGGTGCCAACTAAGATGGCTTTAGGGGCTTGCCACACAGAGAGCTTCCAGTGGGGAGAGTGCAGGAGGGACGCCCTTTGAATACAGTGTGGAGAGGGAGTGCCAGCGAAGAGACACACTTCAAGGACAAAGGCTGCTGCATCTCTCGGATAAATCTGTGTTTAGTACGTGACACCTACTCTAATTTACATGTACATGTTGATGATACACATTTTCAACCTTGTTCTAGGCCAATCGTTATGGTCATAGCCAAGGCCATCTCCTACATTAGCAGTTTCCTAAGGAATGAGATAATGAGCTGCAAGACAGTTTTTTCTGGTATCTATGGACAAGCTCAGAGATGTGGAATTGGCTTTTCCTTAGGTGATAGGAGGTAAACAGTAAAACATTTAATTTTAGGGGGGCCTTAAGAATCAGGAGCAAATGGTGTAATAATTTCACTGGTTCACAAGTAAAGAAGTGCTGATTTTCTGCAATTTAACGCTTAAAATGCAAGCAGTTCAAAGAAGTTCAAATGCCTGGTATTCTGTGAGAAACGTATGAACTACTGAGACGTATGTGTAAGTAGCTCTCTGCTGGAAGCCCCTTTTGTATTGTCACGTTAGCAAATCTATACTGTCACTAATAAACCAGGTGCCCCCGTGCCCTACTCATCTCTGGCCTTAGCACACCTTTCCAATCTTCTGATCACACAGTACCTGGCCTGACCTGTTGGTCCTTTCCTAGAGCAAGGAAGTAGAAATGAAGACTAAGTAATTGACAGATGACAAGATCTCTTGCCTAGCTTCCCCTTCAGTCCTCTCCTGAACAAACTGTGTGAACAAGACGGCATCTAAGGAAGCATCACGAGAAGTTGACAAGCCTGCATGCAGTGCAGGGATGACGACTCTGACCCCCATCTCAGTGATCACCTGAGATCACTTCCCCTTTCCCCTTTAAAATTCCATGGGTGAGCAGAATCTTCAGAGACAGTTTTTGGAGGGCACCAAGTCCACCATCTCCCCAGATTGCCGGCATTCTGATGAAAAACAATTTTCCATTTTACCAACGATTGCCTCTCAGGGATTGATTTTCCAACAGCAAATAGGCAGACCTGAGTTTGGTAACAGATGGATCTTGTTGAAATGGGAGGCCTTGTAAATGTGTGAAATAAGATAAACCTAAATATTTACCTTAAGAAAAATCATTTATCATGCTCAAGTTAACAGCCCAAATGCATTTGCAGTTTATAACAATCTGCCGTTCAACTTTGTGGGTGATAAATCCAAATAATTCACCACAAATTGCACAACTGAGAAAAGCTCCATTGTCATAAGAATTAATAAAAAGCTCTCCCAGAGGGGTTTGCATTGGGATTTCAGAAAGCAAATTACATACTTTTCTGTTCTCTACTGTTTTTGAGGGAGAGAAACCACAACAATTGCAATGAAATGAGAAATTGAAAACAGAGGGGAAACTGGAAAATTCACATACATGTAGAAATTAAACAACATTCTCTTAAACAACCACAGATCAAGAGAGAAATCACAAGGGAAATTTGAAAATATCTTGAGATTAAAGAAAATGAAAATGTCACATACAAAACCTTACAGTATGCAGCAAAATCTGGGCTGAGAGGGAATTCAGAGTTGTAAACAATGACATTAAAAGCGAAGAAAGATTTCAAATCTACAGACCAGCTTTACACTTGAAGGAACTAGAAAAATAGAAACAAACTAAACCCTAAGCTAGCAGAAGAAAGGAAATAAAAATCGGAGCAGAGGTAAACAGAATAGAGAATAGGAAAACAATAAACAAGATCAACAAAACCAGGAGTTAGTTCTTCGAAAAGTCAACAAAATTGACAAACCTTTAGGTTACACTGACTAAGAAATAATAAAGAAAACTCAAATAACCGAAATAAAAAAGTGAAAGAGGGACATTATAACATATGCTACCAAAATAAAAAGGATTACTAGAAAAAACTATGAAAAAATGTACACCAACAAATCAGATAACTAAAATGAAATAGAAAACTTCCTAGAAATGTAACCAATCAAGACTAAATAATGAAGAAATAGAAAACCTGAACAGATCCACAACTACTGAGGAGACTAAATCAGTAACCTAAAACTTCCCCAAAAAGAAAAGCCCAGGACCACATGACTTCACTGGTGAATTCTACTCAATACTTAATGAAGAATCATCATTCCTCCTCAGCCTCCTCCAGAAGAATCAAAGAAGAGAGAACACTTCCAAAGTCATTCTATGACACCAGCATTATCCTGAGAGCAAAACCAGACAAAGACACTGGAAGAAAACTAGACAATAGCCTTATAAATATTGACACAAAAATCCTCAATGAAATATTATCAAACATAATTCAATAGTACGTCAAAGGGATTATACAAGACTAAGTGAGATTTATTCCTGAACAGCAAGGATGATTCAACATACAACAATTAACGCAATGCACTGCATTAACAGAAATGAAAAAAAAAAACCCATATGATCTTTGCAATTGATGCAGAATAAGCATTTGATAAAACTCAACACCCTTTCATGACAAAAACACTAAGAGACTAGGAATTTGAAAGAAACAACCCAACCATAATAAAGGTCATATACTGAAAAGCCCACAGTTAACATCATACTCAATAATGAATGACTGAAAGTATTTCCTCTAAGATCAGTAACCACACAAGGATTGTCCACTTCACCACTTCTATTCAATGTAGTACTGGCAGTCCTAGCCAGAGCAACTAGGGAAGAAAAAGAACTTAGAAGGCAGCCAAATCTGAACAAAAAAGTAAAATTATCTCTGTTCACAGATAACACGATCTTATGTGTAGAAAACGTAAAGATTACACACACACACACACTCACACACATACACACAACCTATTGGAGCTACAAACTTCAGCAAAGCTATGGGATACAAAATCAATACCACCACATCAGTTGTGTTTCTATACACTAGCACTTGAACAATCCAAAAATGAAATTAAGAAAATGACTCCATTTACAATAATATCAAAAAGAATTAAGTTAACTAAACTTAACCAAAGAGGCCAAAAACCTTAAGCTACTGTAAACTCAAAATGTTGCTGTAAGAAATTAAAGAAAACACTAATAAAAGTGGAAAGACATACCATGTTCATGGATTGAAAGACAATACTGTTAAGATACCAGCACTACCTAAAGTGACCCACAGAGTCAACGCAATCGCTGTCAAATTCCCAACAATTTTTTTGAAGCAATAGGAAAAACAAATCCTCAAGTTTATATGGAACTTCAAAAGACCCCAAATAGCCAAAACAATCTTGAGAAGAGCAAAGTTGGGGGTCTCACTCTTCCTAATCTGAAAGCTTACTGCAAAGTCCAGTCATCAAAATAGTGCAGTACTGGAATAACAACAGATATAGATCAGAGGAACAGAAAAGATAGCCCAGGAATAAAGCCACACATATATCGTCAGATGATTTTCAACAAGACTATTAAATGGGAAAAGGAAAGTCTTTCCAGTGAATGTTGAGAAAATGGATCTCCATTTGAGGAAAATGAAGTCAGACCCTTATCATGCACCATATACAAAAAATAAACTCAAAAGTTATTAAAGACCTAAATGTAAGAGCTAAAACTCTGAGAAGAAAACAGAGGGGGAAAGCTTCATGTATTGGATTTGACAATGATTTCTTGGATATGACACCACAGCACAGTCATTAAAAGAAAAAAATAGATGAACTGGACTACATCAAAATTAAAAACATTTATGCAACAAAGGGTACTATCAACAGAGTGAAAAGTCAACCTACCAAATGGGGGAAAAGGTCTGCAAATCATACACTTGATAAAGAACTATAACCCAACATGAAAGAAAGAGAGAAAGAGAGAAAGAAAGAGAGAAAGAAAGAGAAAGAAAGAAAAGAAAGAAAAGAAAGAGAAAAGGAGAGAGAAAGAAAGGGAGAGAGAGAAAGAGAGAAAGAATCCAACCTGCTTTAAAAGTGGGCAAAGAACATGAGTAGCTATTTCTGAAAGAAGATATATAAATGGCCAATAAGCACATGTAAAGATGCTCATTATCGCTAACCACTAAAGAACTGCAGAGAAACCACTGCATACGCTGTAGGATGGCTTTAAGCTAAAAAAAATCATAACAGAAAATAACAAGTGTTAATGAGGATGTGGAGAAGTTGGAACATTTGTGCACTGCTGAGGAATGAAAAATGGTGGAGTTGCTATGGAAGACAATATGATGGTTCCTCAAAAAATTAAGAATAGAATGTCATACGATCCAACAAATAAACTTCTGAGTATATACCCAAAAGAACTGAAAGCAGGGACTCACACAGGTACTTGTGCACACATGTTCATAACAGCATTGTACATAAGAGCCAAAGATGGAACCAACTCAACTATCCATGGAGAGATAAATGGATAAATAACTGTGGTATCCACACAACAGAACAGTATTCATCCTTAAAAAAGAAAGGAATTTCTGACACATGGTACATCTGAATCTTGAAGACATTATGCTGAGTGCAATTAAGCTGGTCATGGAAGGACAAAGACTGGACAGTTCCATGGACACCAGCCATCTACAGCAGTCAGATTCATGGAGACAGATTGTGGCTGCTAGGGTGAGGGGAAGGAGGAACTGGACAAGTTACTGTTTAATGGGTACAGAATTTTAGTTTGGGGAAATGATAAAAATTCTCTGGATGGATGGTGGTAATGGTATTACAATTTGAATGTACTCAATGAACTGTACACTTAAAATATTGACAATGATAAAAATTTTGTCTTATGTATATTCTGACACAGGTAAAAGAAAAAGCCCCCCCAATAAATGTCTTTAAAACTTCCAATATTGACTTAAATTATTTTAATTTTGTTTAAATATGTGGGAATTTAAAAGTAGATACAAATTCCCTATCTTCTAATTTTCACTCAATTATAAACAAAATACAAAACTCAAAATCAATTAAAAATATCAAACCAACCTCATTAAAATAATGAGCTACAAGATACTGTTCTGTTGACAGTTACTTACAACTACTGTAGTCTCCTCCATCAGCCATGGATAACACATAATAAACCATAACAAATCTGATTTAAAAGGATGGAAGGAAAGTTTCCCCTCTACGCGCCATCAAATGTGTGTTAATGCCATTGTCTTTCATATCCAAGTTTCACCTGTTGTTTCTCCGTTCACAATTTCTTATCCATGCATATTCTCCTTAACTGGCCTTTCCTGGAGCAGCTCACAGGATGCGACAGTCCCTCCGTGCTTACGTGAGATGCCTATTCTCAGTGAGACTTCCGTACTGTCCAAATATGCCAAGGTCAAATTTTTATTGTTATCACATGTACTGTATTTATTTATTTATTATCTTTTTTTTATTGAAGTTGATTTACAATATTGTGTTAGTTTCTCGTATATAGCAAAGTGATTTAATTATACACACATATATATTTCTCCATATTCTTCTTCATTATAGATTATTATAAGATATCAAATCTAGTTCCCTGTGCTACACAGTAGGACCTTGCTGTTTATCTTGTTTATATATAGTAGTTTGTACTTGCTAATCTCAAACTCCTCATCTATCTCTCCCCTTCCCTTTCTCCATTGGTAACCATAAATTTGTTTTCTATGCCTGTGAGTCTATTTCTATTTTGTAAATAAGTTCATTTATATCATATTTTAGGTTTCACATATAAGTGATACGATATTTGTACTTTCTCTGTATGACTTACTTCAATTAGTGTGATAATCTCTAGGTCTATCCATGTTGCTGCAAATGGCATTATTGCATTTTTTATTGCTGAGTAGTATTCCATAGTGCATATATGTATATTATACACACCACATCTTCTTTATCCATTTATCTGTCAATGGATATTTAGGTTGCTTCTATGTCTTGGCTATTGTAAATAGTGCTTCTGTGAACACTGGGGTGCATGTGTCTTTTTGAATTAGCATTTTCTCCAGATATATGCCCAGGAGAGGGGTTGATGGATCATATGGTAAGTCTATCTTTAGTTTTTAAAGGAATCTCCATACTGTCCTCCATAGTGGCAGCACTTACATTCCTGCCAACAGTGTAGGAGGGTTGCCTTTTCTCCACACCCTCCCCAGTATTTATTGTTTGTGAACTTTTTAATAATGGCCATTCTGAACAATGTACCTCATTGTAGTTTTGATTTGTATTTCTCTAATACTTAGTGATGCTGAACATCTTTTCATGTGCCATCTGTATGTCTTCTTTAAGAAATCTCTGTTTAGGTCTTCTGCCCATATTTTGATTGAGCTGTTTGTTTTTTGGAATTGAGTTGTACAAGCTATTTGTGTATTTTTGGAAATTAAGCCCTTGTTGGTCCATAATTTGCAAGTATTTTCTCCCAGTCTCTATGTTGTCTTTTCACTTTGTTGATGGTTTTCTTTGCTGTACAAAAGCTAATAAATTTCTTTGGGTCCCATTTGTTTATTTTTGCTTTTATTTCTATTGCCTTGGGAGGCTGACCTAAGAAAACACTGCTATGACTTATTGTACTGTTATTTAAAATACACATGAAACCTAAGTTATAAAAAAAAAAGAATGAATGATTGTTTCCTTGAAAACTACGTTAATGACTTAGGGACAAGCCCAGTGATGGTGTCACCCAACAAGCACTGCCTAAACCCATGTTGGCCAGACGAGTGTAGAGGCCTAGTTTCTGGCACTCTGTGTACCAGTGTCTTTAAATTCTCACTTCATCTTAAAATGTAGAGATTAAAATGTATAGAAGAAGCTGTAATTTCTGAAAAAAAAAAGAAGACACAACCTCCACCAAGACCCTGCATCCAGGGACCAGCCTTGGTAAGAACCACCCTCCAAGGGCTGGCCGTGGTCAGCACCTCAGTGACACAGTACAACCCAGGGGTCTCCTGGTGTTCCCAGGACCACAGGGGCTGCCCACAGGGGCCCAGGCTCTGGGGCTGTAACAGAAAAGAACAAATCTGAAGCCATATTAGATCTGTTCCTTTGGCTTTAACCCTGTGCCCTGTTTTCTAGGCTTCGTCTTGCTAGCTCTGCACTTTCTGTAGAAGGATGCTGCCTTTAGCCTGAAATATACAGGAGAGCCTGTTCTCAAGGCTCTGGTCTTTAAGGATATTAACACTTTTGCACTTATATAAAGATAACAAGTTGCAGAATCGAAAATAACAGTTTTTTGGTTAGAGGTTTTGCAGGGGCACCAGGACCTGACCCAGGTCAGCTGCAGGAACAAAGGATTCCTACACCAAGAAGTTTGCACCAACCACACTCTATCCCTTTTTAGTATAAAAGGAGCCTGTATTCTGACTTGGGGAGGATGGTTCTCCAGGACATTAGTCTGCCATCTTCTCAGTCTGCCAGCTTTCTGAATAAAGTCATTCTTCCTTGCCCCAACACCTCAACTCCCAATTTATTGGCCTGTCATGCGGTGAGAATGAGTTTGGACTCAGTAACAGGACCACACTAGCTTGAGGGCTGCCTCCTAGGTCAGAGGAAAAGTGACTCTGAGGGGTCCCCAGCTGACCATTAAATGTGAAAGTGGTATCATTCCTGGTCTGAACTAGTTCCCTGTCCCAACCCGACTATACGGGTCTAGGAAATGTGACCCCAACGTGTACTGAAGAAAGCAGGGGCAACAATGCTCCATGAAAGACACTCAAGTCACAAGGTATTTGGCCTCCTCTTCTTCCCACAGGAAAAACACTCGCCCCTCCATCCCAGGGGGTCAACCCACAGGCCTTTCTTTTCATGGCATCCAGGTCAAAGCTCCAGCATTATGTGTAATGTGCGAGTCTCTCTCTCAAATCTCTGCTGCAGTTCCTCTTGATCTGGAGACTAAGGGCTAAAAGAACAAGTTACCTGCCTTGTCTCCAACCCACTGGGTAGCTGCAAAAAACATGGGCAGTAGAGGTCCCTGCTGTAACTGAGAGGACCCTGTGGGGCCTTCCTGGGACAGACCTCTCCCCGTATCCTCTGCTGTAGTTCCTCTCTGATAATAGTGTCTCATGAAAATTTCCTGTGTTTTTCAGATGCTAGAAACCACCAAAAGGAAGAAATTAACTACTTGATGATTGAGAGCACATGGCCCCCAGACCTCCTGGCGCCCAGGGGCTGACAGTGTGGATGCCCTGTTAACTTAACATCAACCAATCAGAAGATTGTGCACGAGCTGATCATCTGCCCTGGGACCCCACCCCCGCTTACGTGGCCTTTAAATATGCTTTAGATATGCTTCACCCTTCAGGGAGTTAGGGGTTTCCTTGGACATGAGCCACCCTGTCCTTGCTTGGTCCTGCAATAAACTTTCTCTGCTCCAAACTCTGACGTTTCAGTTAGTTTGTCCTCAGGGTGTGTCAGGCACACGAACTTGCCTTCGGTAACAATACCGGTGCCGTGGGGGCCGTCAGCTCTAGGAAGGGTCCATGCTGGTCTCAGGGAGTGTCTCCCCAGTCCACTGTGCCACGTGGCTTTTGGAATGAGCTTTCTCCTCTGTCGCCTTCCTTGGGCCCTTCTGAAGTAGGCACTGGAGAATATTCCTCCTTAGGGGCTGAGCAGATTTCTTAGTCCAGCTTGTAGACATTTCACGGGTTGTTTTAAGTTGCAGACTGATACACACAATGACTTCCGGTTCATGTGTTCAGGTTTGTGTGTTGGTGTCTATTTTGGCGGTGTGACTCTCCTGAAACCCAGGAGGCTTCTTTCAGGGGCACAATGTCCCCAGCTCTCTTTCTAGACACACTGGTTATACACATCCTGTTTCTCTGCCCCTGTCCCTAGGCCTTCAGTCTCCACTTTCTCTCCAACAATTCCTCTCTGCTCTGGGCACTCTCAGTGTAGGTGCTCTGGCCCCGTCGTGCTCCACTGGGAGGACCCCATGTATGGTTCTGGTTCTTTCTCTGAGGCTCCACGCCCCGCTGGAAGGCGCACTGAGCGCCAGATTGAGCAGTGAGTTCAATGGCCACACTCCCCACTCTGCGGTGGCTGCCAGCTTATTATAATCTTACTTTGCTGATTGAGATGAGTCTTGGTTTTATCCTTTCAAGACTGGAATTGATAAGTGCCTTTTCCCTACTCATTAAGTCCCTGAATTTGTGAACTCCCTTTAGAGTCTGATATTCTGGCTTGCAAACAACTGTGTCTGGGAGGACCATCTCTTTCTTTTAATGTCTTATCAAATGCAATCAACACCACCAAGAAACATGGACCATGGACAGTGTTTTCCGATCTCTCCCCTGCCCACGAGGTCTGTGTCACTTTATTCGCCTTCCAAGTTGATGCCCATCAAAATCAAACGTTGTATCACCATCAGCCCCGGAGAACGGCTCCCTTGCTTACCCACTGTCAGCCCCCGAATCAACGCTGCACATTTTAGGCTTTGAGTTATGATGTCACTCAGTCCTAGTACCAAATTCTGACTCCAACATGTTGGGCTATATTAAACTGTCACAAAAGACAGTGTCACAGTTTTGGTGGCCTGGAGCAACAAACGTTACTTCTCTTCCTCTGCAGTGTCCACAGCAGGTGGGTGGGGCACAGCGCTGTGCCTTCCTCATGGTGGACTTACTTCGTTACAGGGCTGACTCACTGCAGCAGCGGGGAGGGAGCTCAGAGGGCCTTGCACCAGCCATCGGATGCCCAGATCTGGAACTGACCCCCTTTGCTCCTGTGGAGAATCCATGATCTAACCGCAGTCAGGAGGTGCACTCCTGTGGGCGAACAGAAGGCAGACACCCAGAAGTACAGCGAGAACAGCACTGTAATTACCACCCTCAGCTCGGCATCAAAGACCAGATGACTGAAGGTACCTCAATGCATTTTTAAGTTAAACGTTAAGGTGGATTCACCACATCAGCCAGCACCTGCTCCGGAGTTCCACCTCTGTCTGTGTGCTGCTTACCTAAGCTGCTCAGACCCCCAGTTTTCTCATTTGTAAATTGGGACAGTAACATTTCTTCTCTAGGGTTCTGTGAGGATCCAGTGGGATAATGCATGCAAAGGTTCAGTAAAGGGAGCGTAAAATGGAAAGCCCTGAACTCTCTCAACCTGCTACTCATCCGGCCCTCTGCTGTGCTGCTGGCTGCTGCGGGACACAACACGGGGGGCCGGTGACGCGGGCGGTGGAAGAATTTACCCGAAGCAGAGGGTGAGGATAGGAAAGGAGTTTACTAGGTTACACTGACGCAGACAGGAGCGGGCCACATCGATGAGAGGTGCCTGTGTGAGTCCTGAGGGTGGCCGTGCAGGGTCTTTTACGTGGGGGGCTGTGCACACAAGGGACTGTGAAATCAGTTCATCCACAGACCCCTGATTGGTTGTAAGACCTGTCAGGGACGTCTCTGAACCATAGGATTTACAGCTTTGATAAGGGCAGGATGTGAGCCTGCCCACCTAGGGTACTGTGAGCCAGGCTTCCTCCTCGGGCGATGAGCCATGCCAGGGGGAACACAACAAGAAATGTTTTTATCCTGCAGAAATGCCGGTCTGTGTGGAGGGTCCTGCAGCCAGCAGCTGGGATTAAGGTGTCAATGGCTCCCTGCACACAGAGAGCCCAGGAGTCGGGGTTTAGGACTCCAGAGAGCACCAGCCAGCTCCACAGCAATGTGGGGTTCTGCTTCTCCCAGTGGACCTGGCCTAAGAAAAGGCACTTTTTATTCCACTGTGATCAGGGACAACTGTCTCTAACCACCTCAGCTGCATCACTTCTGAGGGCTCCTTCTGTTCACTGGAACATGCCATTTTCAAGCTCCTAATTTACCTTGTTATCATCTGCCTTCGATTCTGCTAACGGGCATTCAACACAACGTCGGCTCTGGTGTTGCTTTTGGTGTTTCTGACAGTCCCAAGCAGGCTCGAGGACACCAGCACACCATCCACACGGCCCGCCCACGTGGCACATGCAGCGACGGCTGCCTGTCACCACGTTTTATTTTGAGAGGCAATCTCCCTCTCAGGAACACAGCCCTCCAGCTAACAAGGCGATTTCTTTACCTATCTTTGAATTATCTTTTACTGCACAACAGTGGCTGCTGAATCTGTCCATCAGTGACAGATTTCAGCTTTTTTCCTAAAAAAACAAACAAACAAAAAACAGTCCTTTGGTGTATCATCACACTTAATCTCTTTGGGACGAAAAAAGGTAATATAATTAAATGACGATGTTGTGGAAATGCAACCAGCTGTTGCCATTAAAAGCCAAAGTCTGATGAACATTTGGGGAAAATCAAGCCCACACTGAGTACCAAGCAAGCATTAAGAATCATACTGGAAGGAACTGAATTTTTTAGAAGGCAGTTCCTATAATTAGAGCAAGCGTGTAATTATGAGGCATCAAACAGGTAGTCTCTGCAACATCTGTGAAAGAGAAAAAGAAAAGGTAGGGCAAGCTTTCAAAGTGTATTTTTCCCCACAGGAACCAGAACAGCTCCTCCAGGATCCTGCAAATGTGGAGAGAAGCTGGAGCTGGCAGCGCCTGGGGCAAGGAGCTAGCGCCGTGGGTTGAATTCACTCAACGGACCCACAGCCGCTCCCAGCAGAGCTGCTCTCCCCTCTCCTCCCCTCCCCTCTGAGAGCTGTTACCCCAAATGGGGTGTTTATTCACACACAGAAGGACTGATACTGCCACGTTTCTAGAAATGTTTTCCCTTTAATGAGACGAAACCAAAAAGCCCATGAAAATCAGTCCTGGGGGATGGAACTTGAGCTATGACCCATGGTCAAGGCTATAGCACGGGCATTTCTTCCTCTGCTCCCTGGTTCACACAAGACAGCAATGGCATCTTGTCTTTATGGCAAAATGATCAGAGACAGGAGGGCTCAGCCATCTTCAGCCCAGACTCAGAGGTAGAAATTGGGGCCACTGGGCTTTTGGTGTGGTTCAGTCCAGGGCACCCCCAAGCTCTGTTTCTTCACCTGTTAAGTGGGTCAGACCTCACAGGGCTGGCTACCCTGAGATCCCAGGAGACAGAGGGCCAGGGAACTAGACACAAATGAGATAAGCATGGCTTCTCACCACAGCTGTTTCAATGATCCCATTCAACAAGCTGTGTTTAACAGGTCAAACCAGTTTTACAACATCCAAAACTGTCTATCACTATCTCAGCAGAAATCGTCGACTTGGCAATTTATTCCCAAGCCCCCAAAAGATATAAACACAGGCCATTCCACTATGAAGTTATGAGAGTCAAACTGCTCTAAAGGTTGGCCTCCAAATACCTCAGTCTGGATTTTAATTCATCCACTAAAATGCAGGCTTCCCAGGCAGGTCTATGTTAGTCAACAGAAAAGGATCCAGCCAAATGGGTGTTAAGCAAATGTCTGGACACATGGGTGGATGGATGGATGGATGGATGGATGGATGGATGGATGGATCAATAGTTAAGGTGGCTGGGTGGATGGATGGATCGTAACCCCTTCAGTGATCTTATCACCCCAGAGACCTCACCTTCCTCTCTTGTCTACAATCACTCTTTTGGGTCCTGTTCAAACTCTAAGTTATCATTTTCGTGGCTGTATTTCTCCCCAACCAGACACTAAGCTATTTGAGAGCAGAGGCTGGATTCTCTTTATTTCCCCCACTGTACAAATCATTCAAAATTACGTGAGCCATGCTTAATAAATATGTCACCTCAGTGCAGGCCATGGAAAAGAAATGCGCCAAGACGTTCAACCAGGCAAAAGATATTTGACAGCTAAAAGGACAAAAACCCACCTGTTGTTCATGAACACATTAGCACACCTCTTTTATTCATTAGCATATTCCAACACTCAAAGCTTTACTCACAAAGAAAGAAAAAGAAAGATTTCAGAGGTGCCCTATTAGACAAGATCAGCAAGTGAGGTTAAGATTATTCTTAGAAGAAGTTCAGAAGGTAGAGAAAAAGGAAATTTCTCTGAGCTCCAAGTCATCGCTGTGAGCTCGGCTCACCTGTGCCCAGCATCTTACTGGAGATAGGCTAGACTGACAGCTGGGACCCTCTGACATTACTGAAACAATTACCCAGCTTTCTTTCAGTAACAATCCTTTCTAACAATCATATGGAGTACTATATGAAGCACTTAGAAACACTTCTGTGCCAGACATGTACTATCTATATTCATCAGCCAGAGCAAATCTCATATACCGTGCATCTAGGATTCTCCATAATATTGTAGTGAAATCACACTGCCTGAGTTCACACCCTGTCTCAACTGTTTTCTAGCTTTATGACCTTGGGCAAATTATGTAACTTTTCTAAGTAAAGTGCTTAGAACAGCAGGCAGCACAGAATTTCCCCCAGTGCCCAGTGTTACTGGGTGTGGATGGCTGAGCACCCCCATCCCAGAGCGGCTACAAAAGCTGCACAGCCCTGGGGTCCCCTCAGTTGTTACAGATATAGCCACCGATCGTAACTCAGGTACCCGTTGCTCAAAGGAAAATTAGAAATGATGGAACCAGGATGAGTTATTCCCCAAAGGAAGCTGAACTAGTCTTTAAGATTCTGACTCCCTGAAGCTATGAGCTGCAAATCTGAGTCCTCTCCACAGGAAAAGGCATCCGGAGTCTGTGAATACCTGCTTTAGAGCAATCGTGAGGCTCTCATTTCAGCTTCAAACACTGAACCAAGATGCAAGCTCCATTCTACTGGTGAGAAAGTTCACCAGCTTCCAAAATCAGTAGACATTTGATTTTTATGTGTTGTTCCATAGAATATTCTGTAGGAATGCCATCCTCCTGTTGTCTGTAAGAATTGTACTCTGAGACACAATCAATAGGGTGAAAAATGTCACTCCAAGCTGAGGAGCCGTCCTTCCCTGAGGCAGCACGTTCTCTGAGTTCCAGGCTATGTGGATGACCTCAGATTATTTACTTTGTTTCTTTTAAGACAACTAAGTGATCAGTTTGGCATGAACTTGAGCGAAAATCAATTTTAAAATGAGCAGAGCCTCCCAAGGGTGTTGAGATATCGACAACTGGCCATGTTAACTGACATTTTTATGACAGTGAAGTTATGATCTAAGCCACCACTGAGCACGGTGAACAGCTGTATTACGTGAGACACAGTCAGAGAAGTTAGAGATTCTAGGAAGTTTCCTACAAGTCTACATTCTGACAGCCAAGGTGTGGCTTCAGGATCTGGCATCAGCAAAGGAATTTAGTTCGCAGTGACACCCGGCTGTCTGGATCCTGGAAGCCTGATCAGAGAACAGCAACTGACAAGCCCAAGGCCCATCAGTGATGAGACACGTCAGTGGCCAGAGGCAGGATATCATGATGCTCTACAGTCTTTGGCACAAAACGATGGCAGAACAAGCGGCGCGAGCAGTCAGAAAGAGCATACACCTCTAAAGAAGAGAGAGCAACAGCACATATCTAGACCAGGAGTTACAAAAACTTAAATGCCAACAGGGACTGGCCAGGTAATGCAAACGACGTAAGTGCCTAGGTGTAAGAAAAACCACGACGCGGGCGCGATGATAAACGGTAACACACAAAGGGGAAGAGGGGGCTGGGAAAAACGGAGAAGCAACCAACTGCTCAAAGGGGGAAGCAATTCCTCAGTCCCTGCCGAACCTGCTGTGTAAAAACCCACCTAGTACCAGGCTTCTTAAAATCTGGAAACACCTGGTTTTTAATAAATAATGTCCTAACATTTAAATGGTAACAATGAGTTTAACCCTTTAAGCATGAGTGTCACAGACAGACCTAAGGGTGGTCCTTCATGATCCCTGCCTCCTGGTGTTCACATTCTTGTTTAATCTCCTTTCCTGACTGTGAGCAGAACCTGTGACCTGCTTATAACCAGTAAAACATGGAGAGGTGATGGGGCATCACCCCCGTGATTCTGGGACATTGCGTAGGAGTCTAGAGGCTCTCCTTGTGGGTGGATGAAGTGAGCAGCCAAGGAGAGAGAGCCCATATGCCAAGGAACTGAGGGTGGCCATTAGGAAATGTGGTTCCCCCACAGCGGGCTCCAGGAGCTGTAAGCAGCTAACAGACGACGTTCACCAGGAATCCAAGGCCCTCAGTAACTACAACCACATGGAAGCAAACTCTATAAACAACCTGAGTGATCCAGTTCCCCAGCTGAGCCTCTAGATGAGAACACAGTCAGGTGATAGCTGGATTTCAGACTCATCAGACCATAAGCAGAGGACCCAGCTAAGCCATATCCAGACTCCTGACCCACAGAGACTATGAAATTATAGTGCTGTTGAAGCCACTAGCATGTGCTCATTTGTTACACAGCAGTATGTAACTAATACACTATGCAAAAGGAACAAATCACATCTAAAGGACATATTTTGCCATAGACAACTAAGAAAATCTGCTGTATTCTATTAAACCTGGCATCAATATTTGCCAAAATTACAAGACTACCTAGGCTGAAAGTTCAGAGCATCTGGAGGAAACAGATGAGCCCCAAGTGTCATCATAATACATGCAAGGTACATTTTTTTCTCTACTTCATTTCCTCAATAGTGAAACAGGAAGATGACTGAGACACAATCTTGGATTTTGCCATCACAAAGACTTATATGATCATTTTTACTGAACCAGTGTGGCCTAGATAATCACACAACTGGCCTCAGAGGTGGATTCTTTAGGGACTGGGTGACTCACCAAATGACATTTAGAACAGAACTAGATGCAGAATAATTACATGCTAAATGAATATACGAACGACATTTAAATACCAGGTGCTCCCCTGGAGGGCCGCAGGTGCCTGCCTTTGCGCTGTTCCCCTACAATGGGAGAATTAGTAACTAAGAACAAAACAGAGGGTCTGGAGGCCAATATCATGAATGACATTGTTCTCTGAAGGGAAAGCAAGTGAGCTGAAAGATACAACAAAAGAGATTCAAAAGGTCAGAATGACGCACCAGGTCTACTGATATACAAATTAAAAACTTCTAATTTAAGCTGAAAATCTTAAACTACACACCGATCAGATGGGGTATTACAAGGTACCAGACGTGGAAAAGGCCCATTTCTTGGGCTACGTGCCCATTCTTTGTGAACTGAAAGAAACACCGCGTTAGTCAACGCCATTATTGTTACTGCATTTATTGTGTTAGAAACACACACATAAGCCAGGCTGCTCTCATCTCACTTCATCTCAATTCCAGGCCTTGAAGAACCATGTTCTATTTTGACAAGTATCACCAACTGGAGCCCACTTAGAGGAGTCCGACCAGCGTGGCGCCTGGTACATGGTTGACACTCAAATGTTTACCGAATTAGTACATTATGGATTGAGTGACAATAATCTTTAAAGCCTTGAGAAAGAGTTTGAAAAAAAGGAAGTGTTCAAACTAGGAGATGACGTGCTGGGAGTTACAGTTTGTGACGATGGCACCCTGGTGACGGGGTTCAGGACATACGCCCCTAAAATGCGGCACCTTGGCATCCTGAATGTTTCAAGCAGAAGGAATTTGAGAAACAGTATGTGCAGGAAAGACTTTGTGATCTTTCCTTGAAACAAGTCTAGACCCCCCTATGAGAGATGCTGTTCCGACACCAGGAAGAAAGGAGCGACTTTACCTCCAAAGACAAAGGGACGCAGTGCAGAACCTGAAGGAACAGTCTTGCTGAGTTTCTACAGTTCACTTCCCTTAACTCCTTTCCTTTGTCCTTCCATGTCTTTCCCCGACTTCCCATTCTTCATCAAACCTAGCACAGAACCACTCGGGTTTAACCATTTCTTCAGATCTTTATTTCCTTAGGAAGCTTCACATCATATAAAACTTACATTAAATAGTTTTGTGTGCTTTTCTCCTGTTAATCTGTCTTTATCCGTTTAATTTTCAGACCAGACAGGGAGCCTAAGAAGGTCAAGGGGAACTTGTTCCTCCCCTATGCGGGTCAGGTACACAGACACAGGAGCCAGACTATTTGGGTTCAAGTCCAGCTCCTACACCTGTATTTAATGTTATTTGCCCCCATTATACTTAAGTTTTATTATTTGTAAATGAAGATGATCAGAAGCACCCATCTCAAGAGGGTTTTCCTAAAGAGACAATATGTTAGCACATTTACCCAGTTTAGAAACAACTATGGCACACAGTACGTAGCACATAGCAAGCATTAGTGGTTAGTATTATTAACAACCTTATAAACATTATCATCCTATTAGCTAAAAGGCTCATTACAGGCAGGCCTACTCTGAGTCATTCCAGATGTGTCAGAGGTCAGAAATAATATTAGTGGACAGAAGTTACAAGGAAGGGAGCAGCACCACATGGAGAACTTTCTAATTATCTATGCATCACAAAGACATATTAGAAGAGACATTTTAGAAATAGATAACACCTCACTCCTGGAAATCTGCAAATAGTTCTCTACAATTCTGGGGGGGAGAGCTCATGTTAAAATACCTTTAACTTCTTTTAGTTACTCAACAATTCAAGTGACTCACCTCGTAAGAGTCCCTTTGACCCAAACACACTTCACAGTGGTATAGGAGGACCATTTTTGTGTGTTTGGAAGAACGCAAGGGTATGGTCATTCAGCATACAGAGAAGGAAAGCATTTCTCTCTGGTCTGTTGATATTTACATCTGTGAAGTCTTGAGTATTTTTTTGATTCAGGGAAGAAGACTCCAAACTGAAATCAGGACTCATCTCGGGGAAGGCGGGGAGGGGGATGAGAGAAATTTACACATGTAAGACTTGCAGGGAGAGTAACATCTCAAGGGAAATACTTCAATGAAATGAGACTTAAAACAAAGGGAGTTCAAAGTATGAAATAAAGGCTGTGCTCTGAAGCCAAACTGCCTTGGTTTCAATTCTGTCTCCATCCTTCATTACCTTTGTGACTTTGAGCTAATGCTTAACTTCCTTTTGACTTGATTTGCTTTATGTAAGAATCAAGACAGCAATATTACCTCCCTCGTAGAATTGTGAGGATTAGATGGATGAGCACGCATAAAATGTTTAGAAGAGCTTTACACATAAATGACGTCTGTATTTCTCCTCTTTTTTTCCTTAGTAGTAGAAGAGGTAGTATTATTGGAGCTGGTAATACTCATATTAGTTTACTAGAATTCTTCTTTAATCACAGTATTGTGCCTTGGATAATAAAGACAAACAGTAAATGTTTCTAGGGGTTTCTGTTTTTGTTTTGTTTTTTGTTTGTTTGTTTGCTTTTTGCTATTAAGGAACTTAAGATAGAGTGGCAGGAGTATTACATACTCCAAGCATGTATGTAGAGAAAAAAAATCATGAACAGACAAAGTCGAGAGGCTGATAAAGTTAAATCACATATTAAAACTCACAAAGTGGAGGCCACCCCAGTGGTTGGGCAAACATGACAATTCTAATTCGAAAAGATACGTGATCCCCAATGTTCACAGCAGCACTATTTACAATAGCCAGGACGTGGAAACAGCCAAAACGTCCATTGACAGGTGACTGGATAAAGAAGATGTGGTATATTCATACAATGGAATACTACTCAGTCATAGACAAGACAAAAATATTATTTAGTAAAGGGAACCAGAGCTCCTTGAAGAAACGGTCATTCAAGGTTTGATGCAGGAAATATATTAAGATAAGATTGATTGATTATCTTGTTATAACAGGATGCAAATAATCTATTAGATCATTAAACATATTTCCAAAGAAGTCTGGAGGAAATTTCAGTATCTTCCCACTGGCTAAAAATAAGAAATTTTGAGTTTCAGTAAGAATAAGTACAGTGGACAGAAAATACATCACGTATGTTTAGCCCATGCCTTCAAAGAGATTTTAAAAATTTATTGGCCACCTTTGCAAAATAATGAGCTGGTGCCCTAGCATCCACTAAACCAGTAAATAAAGGGGGAAAAAATCAAGCATTTATCTAGGCTTTTCTGGGAAAACTGCATCATAGGGTGTCCAGGTAATCAAATAGTTGATAAGAAGTTTATCTTTATAGAGTATATTTCCTGCTGCTGTTAAACATATTTCATTCACATATATTCTAAATCACACTTTTTTATTTTAATAAAATGGTTTCTCTTGGAAGTGAATAATCAGAGACACCTATTTCTAAAGAGAGAAAATGATTCCTAGGATTAAGGCTCAAAGGATTGATCAATTGAGAAGCCAGGGGCACATGCTTCTGGCCAAAACTGTATTAGGACTGTGAAGATCTAGCCAACCTATGTCTCAGTTCTCAGCATAAGTCTTAAAACTCAAGAGTATACAAATGTATCAGTCCCCCTCCACATCACAACCAGAACATCCCCCGTCCTACTCCTGCTGGTCCAGTGATAGACATTAACTTGTGTTTACTCCCTTAATCTCCCAATCACTCACTACCTACAAACTATGCCATGAAATGTCTTGGATCCACGTCTCACATGACAACCTAATTTATGCAGACAAGGGAGGATCACAAGAGATTAAAAAAAGAAACTAGCAGGAGGAGATCAAGATGGCAGACTATGAGGACCACCCTGTGAACATATCAAAAAGACATCCACATGTAAAGCAGTTCTCACTGAAAACCACCCGGAGACGGGCAAAGGACTCATACAGGCAAGGCTGTTAAGAAAGACCCAAAAGGAGTTGGGCAGGAAAGGGAGAGAAGGGGTCAGTCAGGAGCAGTTATCCTAGGAGGGGACACTGAAGAGGAGGGAAATCACATGGGCACAAAGATCATCCCTGGGGAGTGATGGGTTCGAACCACGTATTAGGCACCCTGGCCCCGGACTGGCCCTGGGAAGACAAGTCCTTTAGCTGGATTGAAAACCAGTGGGACCCTTGGGAAGGCTGTGGGAACCTAGACTCTGTCAGTGAAGAGTGTGCACATGCCTGTTACCCCCAAGAACAAGGTGGAAGCAGCAGACTGCAACGGCCCGGGACTCGGGCTGGCTTCCCACGGCCACCCCAGCGCACCCTAGCACACACCGAGCACTAGCCCCGGCCCCTCTGGCTCTGGTGCGGCTCCACACTATGGCAAGGGCTGCCAGTGCTAAGGAAAGTGCACAGCTGTGGGGACAAGGCCGGCTCAAAGTCAGCATGGTAAATGAACGAGGTCAGGGTGGCCACTATAGGCATTCCTGGAGGCGACAGATCAGGAGCAGTCTGGAGCTGCAATTAGTATGCCCAGTACCTGCCCAGTAGCTGCCCCAGCTCACCAGGTGGACCACTCAGGGCACTTCCTCCAGGGCTCCTCTCCTCTGGGGCAAAGGACAGGGCGCTGATAGGGTGGTGATGGCTACTGAGCACAGGAAAAGCTCAGCTCGCATCTGGCGCCGGCTCTAGCCCCTCCATCTCCATCCCCACTTCCTACCAAGGGGATAGCTGTAGCACACTCTGAGGGAAGACATGACCTCATGCTCACTTCAGATCCAGCTCTCCCACCAAAGCCACAGGGCACACTC
This sequence comes from Camelus ferus, assembly GCF_009834535.1. Taxonomy (NCBI): domain Eukaryota; kingdom Metazoa; phylum Chordata; class Mammalia; order Artiodactyla; family Camelidae; genus Camelus; species Camelus ferus. Next base: position 26,505,765 of record NC_045722.1, on the reverse strand, counting down.
GAACTGCATAGGGACACTCCCACACAAGGATACTCCTTCAAGACCAGGATAAATGACCATTTCATCTAATTTCATAAAGACAGACAAAGTTAAACAAAATGAGAAAACAGAGTAATTTGTTTCAAATGAAAGAACAAGAAAAAAAAAACTTGAAAAGATAACTAATGAAACATAAAAATTCATCAGATAGAGTTCAAAGTATTAAAAAGAATGCTAACTGAACTTGGGAAAAGAATGTATGAACACAGTGAGAAATATAATAAGGAATTAGAAAATATAAAAAGAACCAGTCGGAGCTGAAGAATAAAATAACTAAAACAACACACTAGAAGGAATTAATAGCAGACTAGGGAAGACAGAAGAATGCATAAGTAATCTGAAAGACAGGATAATGGAAATCACCCAATCAGAATAGCAAAAGAAAAACAACTTTTTAAAAATGAGAACAGTTTAAAGGATCTCTGGCACAACATCATGCATACTAACATTCGCATTATAGGAGTCCTAGAAGGAGAAGACAGAGAGAAAGCAGCTGAAAATGTATTTGATGAAATTATGGCTGAAAATTTCCCAAACCTAAAGAACGAAACAGATATCCAGGTACAGGAAGGACAGAGAGTTCCAAACAAGATGAACCCAAAGAGACCCACATCAAGACATATAACTAAAATGGCAAAATTTTAAGATTAAAAATAGAATTCTAAAGACAGCAAGAGAGAGAGTCACATACAAAGGAATCTCCATAAGGCTATCAACTTGTTTTTGTGCAAAAACTTTGCAGGCCAGAAGGGAGTGGCATAATTTACATAAAATGTTAAAAGAGAAAACCTAAAACCTGGAATACTCTACACAGCAAGACCATTATTTAGAACTGAAGGAGAGATAAAGAGCTACTCAGACAAGCAAAAATTAAAGGGTTCATCAATACTAAACTAAGCATAAATGTTAAAGAATCTTCTTTAAGTGGAAAAAAAAGACTACAACAAGAAATAACAAACCTACAGAAAAGGAAAAATCCAACTAGTAAAGGCACATTTATAGTAAAGGCTGAGGACCAACCACTTAAATAAGCTAAGACATCATGGTCAAGTGAGTTTTATTCCAGGGACACAAGGATGGTTCAATATCTGCAGATCGACTAAGCAGATACACCACATTAACAAAGGAAGGGTAAAAAATCACATGATCATACCAATAGATGCAGAAAAAGTATCTGACAAAATCAGCATCCATTCATGATAAAAATGCTCACCTTTGCTGGTATGAAGGGAACATATCTCAACATAATAAGGCCATATATGCCAAACCCACAGCTCACATTGTACTCAGTGGTGGAAAGCTAACAGCTTTCCCTCTAAAATCAGAAACAAGACAAGAATATCAACTGTTGCCACATTTATTCAACCGTGTATTGGAAGTCTGAGCCATAGCAATCAAACAGGAAAAACAAATAAAAGTCATCCAAACTAGAAGGGAAGAAGACTGTCACTATTTGTATATGACATAATACTTTATATATAGAAAACCCTAAAGTCACCACACACACAAAAAACTTTAGAACTATTAAACTAATTAAGTAAACTTGCATAACTTAAGATTAATACACAGAAATCTGTTGCTTTTCTATACACTAATCACGAACTGTCAGAAAAAGAAAGCAAGAAAACAATCCCATTTAAAATCACATCAAAAAGAATAAAATACCTAGGGAAAAACTTAACCTAGGAGATGAAAAACCTATACTTTGAAAACTGTAAGACACTGATGAAGGAAATTAAAGTTAATACCAAAAAATGGAAAGATGTTCCATACTTATGGACTGGAAGAATTAGTATCAGTAATTACATGCTACCCAAAGCAATCTACAGATTTAATGCCATTCTTACCAAAATGCCCAGACATCTTTCAAATAACTAGAAAAAATAATGCTAAAATTTATATGGAACCACAAAAGACCTGAAGAGCCAAAGCAATAGTGAGGAAAAAGAACAAAGCTGGAAGTATCACCTTCCCAGACTGCAGACTACAACAAGATTGCAGTAATCAAAACAGCATGGTATCGGCAAAATAATAATAAAAGCATATGTATGTCAATAAAATAAAATACAGCCCAGAAATAAACCCACGCACTTATGGTCAATTAACCTATGACAAAGAAGGCAAGAATATACAATGGAGAAAAGACAGGCTCTTCAGTAAGTGGTGCTGGGAAACTGGACCGCTACCTGTAAAAGAATGAAATTAGAACATTCTCTAACACCATGTACAATAACAATCTCAAAATTAAATAAAGACCTAATGCAGATATAATAAAGACCCCTGGACTATCTGCTGTCTGCTGTCAAAAGAAGGACCTGCAAGGGAAGAATCGATCCCAACTTAGTGCCTGCGCACAAGGGCCTGCTGGGAGCAAGTGTATTTCTGGCCTTCTGGAATAGCATTGCCTTGGCCTGTAAAGCAGCAGAATTGGATGAATTCCACAAAATATTACCAGTGTGTGTTTTTGCCTGCCTGTCATTCTTTTCTTCATGTGGAAGTAAGTGCCCAATTTATCTTTAGGAAGCTACTCCATTTCTCTTTTCTCTTCAATTCATGTGGTTCATTTGGTGTTGGTGGCACCCTGAGTTCCTCTCCAAATGCACATCCAACCCCAACAACAGGACTTTTACTGAAACTATGGAGAAAGGCTATTTCTCCCTCAGATGGAAGGTGTTAGACCCTGCAAGCCTGGATGTGCCGGGGGCCACATCTGGCCCAAGTGGAGAGCGCCTGCCTGAGAATGAAGCTGACAGAGGAGACAGAACTTCTTTAAAACTCTGAACCCTGGGACTCAGCCACGCCTGAAGCTAGGAACGCCCTGGGACTCACTGGTTAACCAAAGCCAAAAAGCCCCCTAAGCCGGTCTGAGCATCCCTCACAATCAAAAGCGTTCCGCAGAATACATCAGTTAGCGCTGGGTGGTGAGAGTTTAGGAGACATTTTCTTCTTTTGTACTTTTCTGTCTTGTTTGAAAGTTTTACAATAAACATGTTATCATTTTTTCTAAAACAAAAACAATATTAAAGCAAACAAGACAGCAGTATTTGGGGCATCACCCTATATAATTACCTCTGCAATCTGTAGCTCTCTTAGATAAAGTCAAAATTACAGAAAGGAATCTTACTTATCCTAATATCCTAGACAAGAGAAGCTGCTCCATGCAGAAAGCTTATCAGAGAGGGAGTCTCTGCAATTTCCCTCAGCCACCCACAGCTTCCAAAAATTTCCTTTACCATTAGGAAAATCTGCCTTCGCTTTAATTCCAAATACGTTTGGCTCATGTCCTGTTATGCCGGATGTTCATCCAGCCGTATTTCCACTGGGGTCCTTTCCGTCCTTTTTCTACTTAGCCCTTAAAAAACAAGCTACCACATGAGACATTAGAAAGAGCTCAGGCCCTTATATTGTGCATAGGAAGAAGGAAGAACAAGGCAAGTCGCTTTTGGATGTTAAAATAACAGTTTCCCTCCCCGAGCCCTCCTGAATGGCGAAGCCCTCTTCCTGCCAGCTGGAGCTGTCCAAGGGAACTCTATCCCGGTCCAAACAGTGGCATGGCTCCAGGTTATAGACAGACTGTCCCTGCCACCAATCCTGGACCAATGTCCAATCACGGGGGGGCTGTGACTGTCTGCCGGTCTGGCCCTACAACCCCAATCACCCATCTAAGTATTTCTAAGGTAACTTTCACTGTCCTCTCAAAGCACACAAAACCACCACACGAATTTCCAGCCTCAGAATGACTCTATCGTCTGAATCATCAAAAAGATACTAAAGAGCATTCAGTATACTTTTTGTGTTTAATGTTGAATCAGGGGTTGCCTCCCATTTCCCCAAATCACGTCTTCAGATACTACTGAAGCCTTTTCAGATACTACTGAAAAGAGGCATCCACAGTGATCTGAAGATGGACAGTGATCTGAAGATGGTTCAGATGTCTGGGGAAAAGAGAGTGCTGGTATGTTCAGTGAGGGGGTAAACAGTTTAGACAAGAACAACTATGTCTTTGAAGTGAGGGCCTAGGTCAATGGTTGTAGGAAGTTTCACTAGAAATAAAATGAAATACTAAAGCAAATCTGACACAGGTAAAAACCATTATCCATGGCCTCAAGCAGCAACTACTTTTTTTTTAAAAAAACATGGCTTATGCAGGGGAGCATTCTACAGCTTCTTAATACAGACAGACCACGTGGTGTTGTGGAAAGAGATGCTGCTAGGAATTAAAACACTTGGATTTGACCAACAACACTGTCTTTTACTGACATTGTAACAGAAAAGAACAAATCTGACTCCCTATTAGATCTGTTCCTTTGGCTTTAACCCTCTGCCCTGTTTTCTAGGCTCAGTCTTGCCAGCTCTGCAACTTTTGTAAAAGAATGTTGCCTTTAGCCTGAAATAGACAGGAGAGCCTATTCTCAAGGCTCTGGCCTTTAAGGATATTAACACTTTTGCACTTCTATAAAGATAACAAGTTGCAGACCAGAAAACAACATTTGTTGTGTTAGAGGTTTTGCAGGAGCACCATGACCTGACCCACTGGACAGATGCAAGAACAAAGAACCCCTACAGCAAGAAGTTTGCAACAACCAACCACACCTCCCCCCCTTCCTTTTTTTAGTATAAAAGGAGCCTATATTCTGAATTGGGGAGGATGGTTCTCCAAGACATTAGCCTGCCATCTTCTTGGTCTGCCGACTTTCCACATAAAGTCGCTATTCCTTGCCCCAGCACCTTGTCTCCTGATTTATTGGCCTGTTGTGCAGGGAGCAGAACAAGTTTGGACTCAGTAACAAGAAAATAGTTACAAAACCTGAGCACTGATTCCTTCATTTGGAAAATGAGGAAAATAAGGCCAGCTCTCCTCTGTTACAAGGTTATTATAGAAAAGTTTGTGTACTCAAATTATCAGTGTACATTAATAAAAAAAGGAACTTGGGGAAAGCAGAAACAAGGCACAAAGAAATTGCATAAAATACACTGCTGTTAATAACCTCAGAGAGTTAAAAAAAATTTACTGCATCCAGGAGACTAAGAGAAATAAATATTCAGAAAACAAAGAAAGCTCTTTGGGAAACAGAAGATATTCCAAGTAGGAGTGGGAGATAAAGTGAGGAAATCTATGACCAAAGATCAGAATAAGAAATGAAAAAGAACAGAGAAAGTATATGCAAAACAGAGGAGGAATCCCTCCAGAAGTTATCTGAACTGAAGGAATTCTAAAAATTAGAATGAGAGAACATATATTAGAGGAAAGTAGTAAAGAAGTATCTCAAGATTTATTCCTGGACCTGCAGGGCAGAGTTTCCAGGCTGGAAAGGATGACTGACTGTAAATAAAGTACAACAGATTTTAAAAGTCCTAAAATAAACCCCAGGGCTATGAACTAGCAAAGCATTTAACTAGTTTTATGTAATTTTCAGTTGACTAATGAATAGTATGTCCATACAATGGAAATAAAACCAACACAAAATTGTGTCTTCTAAAAGCATTTAATGACATAAGAAAATGCTCAAGATAGAGGTTTAAATGGAATTTTTTTTAATAGGACATCTGAATTCAGCTCCTACAGAGTGTGGAAGTTGTTACTTTTGCTTTATGACAAGAAAAAGCTGGGCAAACTAAAAATCAACAGCCTTTCTTGGAACTGTCATAGAACTAAAGTCAGAGAGCAAACTGCCACCCCAAAAATCTGGAGAGATGGGTACGTTTTCAGAGATACGCAGTGGAGATCTTGCTTGGGGCAAGAAGCCATAGGAGCCAGAAAATACTAGGAACAATGAAACTCTGATTCACTAAAGGTCCAGCAAACGCTGGCATGACAGTGTGAAATCCCTGTGGGCCCCATCATAAGTGACACCCCATGCTTTCCTGAACTTTTCTTCAGGAACCTTCCCAGATTCTGCAATACTGTGACTTATAATAAATATATATATTTGGTCTTCATCCCTGTCTCTGGCAAAACACTCCCAAAACCCTTGGAACCCTTGTTGGAGAGCAACCAAATTGTCTTTTTCTTGTTAATGAGGTGACTTTTGGACCACACCTAAGGATAGGACCTGGTTGCAAAGCCCATCATGTGATGGCCTTGCACATCACCCATCCATGTGATGACAGTGTGGGAACATTCAGTCCCACATCCTCTGACTTCAGAGCTCTGGGGATGGGAGAAGGCCTGGACACTGAATCTATCACTACTGGCCAATAGTTTAATCTATCATGGCTAAGTAATGCAAACTCCATAAAAGATTCAAAAGGCTGGTGTTTGGAGAGCTTGCAGGTCGGTAAACGCGCAGAGATGCAGGAAGAGTGGAACGCGCAGAGGAGGCACGGATTTGTATATGGTAGGCCTTCCCCATACACTGCCCTGTGCATCTCTTCCACCTGGCTGTTTCTGAATTACGCCCTTTTACAATAAACTGGTGACCTAGTAAGTAAAATGTTTCCCTGAGTTCTGTGAACCACTCTAGCTAATCAATCAAACCCAAGGAGGGAGGTCGATGGAATCCCTGATCCATAGCCAGCTGGTCAGAAGCACAGGGGGCAAACTGGACTTCCAACTGATGTTTGAAGTTGGGGGTCAGAGAGCCTTGCGGGACTAAACCTTTATCCTGTGGATTCTGAAGCAATCTCCAGGAAGACACTGTCAGAATTGAGCTGAACTGTAGGATACCTAAGTCTGTGTCAGAGAACTGCTTATCGGTATGGAAAACACACACACACACTAGAACTGTGACCAGAATCCTTGTATTCTCATGGTGAAGATCCAAAATAGGTCCTTGTAGGGAAAGGAGAAGAGAAATTACTGTGAAATATTCACAGAGCCTTCTCAATAAGAAAGGTCTACGCTCCAGGGGAAATGACTTTACAAGAGCAAAATTCTGAAATATATTCCACTTGGAGGAATGCTGTAGAAAGAAAATCTAACCACAGGAAGACAGATCGAAAGAGTTGCAAAGCCCACAGCCCTGAGACACAGGTTCCCTAAAAGACGGAGGCAGTATCAGAAAAGTCAGAATGCTCCCTCACCAACCACCATACCAAGGCAGCTCCAGTATAACAACAGCGGTTACACTGAAACAGCTACAAGACAGAGAGAGACTCCGGAAGACGGCTGCTTCTAGGACTAAGATGGGAAAATACAAGGGGAACCTGGAGCACCCTGGAGTGCCAGGAAGTAAGAAAGCACAAAAACAGACAGGCAAGCAACAGAAAGCCCACAATGGAGACACGACAAATATGATGCAGTGTCCTTAATGGGATCCTAGAACAGAAAAATGACATAGAACGCACTGTTTTATATATTCTACAGGGAAATATTATAAATGAGTATGGACTTCAGTTAATAGTATGTATCAATGTTGGCTCATCACTGGTGACAAATGTGCCACACTGATGTAAGATGTTAACAGCAGTGGGAACTAGATGTGGGTTAGATGCGAACTCACTATATACTATGTTCACGACTTTCCTGTCAATCTAAAACTATTCTCCAATTTAAAACTTAATTCTTTTAAATGGTCTAAAAATTAGAGATAATATGACCCTATTTCTATTTTGTAGCAACTGTATAGAGTTCATGGAAACCATCTGTGCCAGGAGATTTCTTTGGGGGGAACTTTGTAGTTACAAGTTCAATTTCCGTCGCAGCCATAAGGAGACATTCAGATTGCCTATTAAATCCTGGTTGAGCTTTGGTAGCTTGTAGTTTTCAAAGAATTGGTCCATTTCTTAAAGTTATTGAATTTACGAGCAAAAAGTTGTTTCTAGTATTTCCCTATTATGTATTTAATAGCTGCAGGATTTGTACTTCTTTTATCTCATTCCTAATAACAGTGATTTGCATGATCTCTTTATTTTTGTCACTTTTGTTTATTATCAATTTTATTGATTTTTTTTTTTTTTGCAAAGATAACTTTTTGTTCTACTGACTTTCTCTACTGTTTTCCTATTTCACCTTGAAATGATTTCTGATCTTACCATTAGTACTAGCTTTCTTCTGCTTGCTTTGGATTTATTTTGTTTTTCCTTTTCTAATTCTTATAGTAGGAATTTTAATTGCTCATTTGAAATCTTTCCTCATATATAATGTATTTTTTGCTATGAATATCCCTCTCAGCACTTTTAGCTCTACCCCACATACTTTGAGATGTTTTGATTTTATTCGGTTCAATGTACTTTTTTAATTTTCAGATTTTTTGATGCATGCATTATTTAGATGCGTTCATTTCCATTTGCTTAGAGATTTCCTTGTTGTCTTTCTGTTCTTGGTTTCTAGTTTGCCTTGTGGTCACAGAACAAACTCTGCATGATTTAAATGCTCTTAAATTTGTTGAGCTTTGCTTTATGATCCAGTAAATGGAATATCTTGGTAAGTGTTTTATGAGCACTTGGAAAAAAAAAGAAGTGTTATCCTGCTGTTGCCGAGTGGAGTGTTCAGTACATGTCAATTAGATCCTGTAGGCTGACTGTGCTGGACAGACTTCCTATACACGTCCCAAGTGTAACTGTGGATTTATGTATTTCTTCTTTCAGCGTCATAAGTTTTTGCTTCATGTATTTTAAAGCTGTTTCTTGATCCATAGACATTTAGGATCATTATATCTTCCTGGTGAATTGATCCTTTTAGCATTACGTAAAGAATCTCTTTTATCACTGGCAGTTTTCTTTGTTCTGAATCAGATATTAACGTGTCTCTCCTGCTTTTTAAATTTTAATTTAATATCTGCATGGTATAAATGGTCTATTCTTTTACTTTCAACCTACCTATATTGATAAATTTGAAGTGAGCTTCTTGTAAGCAGCATATAGCTGGATCGTTTAAATTTTCTTTTAAATTTTTAATCCACTCTGCCTATCTCTGTCTTTTGTTTGCTGTATTTTGACCATTTACATTTAAGATCATTATTGATACACTAAGGCATAAGTCTGTCCCTTAACATTAAATTTTTTGTTTCCTCTGGCTCTCCTAATTCTACTTGTAAGTTTTAAAAATTTATAACTACACGGATAACATTGGCAGGAAATGCTGCAAATTGTTAAAATGAGTTTCTCTTTAGTCTATGACTCCAATTATTTGTATTTCAGTGTATTGCACTTTCCATCTCGTATTCCACCAAGGAGGTGGACAACACCTGGGCAGACTAACTCAGCTATGAGAAAAAAAGCTATGGCAAGATGCCCACTGTGAGTTTACCATCTCACAGGAGATACAAGTCATGTCTAAATGGTGTCTGCACAACAAATGCATAGCGCAGCACCAGGCCTATGGGTAGCCCTCAGGGTTTCCTCAGTGAGTGAGTCAGTAAATGACAGAAAGGGTTTAATACAACCCACCAAAAAAATTACAACAAACGAGCCAGCCAGTAAACATTTAAATACTCTCAAAATTCACAACTCACAAAGACTGAGGGCGCAGCACCCACTCTCAAAAAATTCACACTCAAAAGCCAGCGCATCTTGTCTGTCTTTGGGCCATGGCCGTGACCTTTGCAAAAGCCCCTGGAAAGCAAAGCATTCGGCCAGTTTGAATCAGTCTCTCCTTGCTTAAACATCTGATTCAGTCGAGTGCCATGGGCAAAAAAAGTTAGAAAACAAGATATCATGGAAAGAAAATGCTTGAAATCATTGTTTAGAAATAGAACAAACAGCTGAACATTCTACACTAGGAGCTAATAAGGGTTGTTTCTCATGTGGCTTCACATTTCATTGGGAGCAGGTTTTTCCCTTCCCAGCTACCCACAAAGCAAGGGATGCGCGTGCTCTGTGACCGCTGCACGCGTGTGCGCTGCACTGAAACGGCCGCAACCTGGTAGCTTCCACATACTGAGCTGCAGTTCCTAAGGTTCTGGCTGAGCTAGCCTTTTGTTCATTAAAACAAGCACTTATTTATTTCCTCACAGCCATTAAAGACACCCCCTAACCATGAAAAGCAGCTCTGTTGAAAGATCATTTAAAAGGCAGCCACTTAAAAGACAGATACTCTATATTTGAATACAATTATAAGAGCCAGGAGAAAACTGGGCAGACAGAGCCTAGGCTGCTAGTCACCTCAGGCAGGTGGGAAGGAACAGAGAACAGAAGGGGGAGTCACCGGTTTTTAACACACCACTGTACTGCACGCTTCTTACAAAGGGTATGTAAAACTTCTGTAATTTATAAAAAAGCAAATGAAGAAAGATTTAAAGGGAAAGGGGAAGCAACACCTTTTGCCTTTCTCTTTTCTTGTCTGGGCTGCCTTCCCCTGCTTTGGTATTTGTAAACACTGGTCCTGTTCCTTCTGGTTCCCTCCCCTGCAGGGCGTCCCAGCCTCATCCGAGTGGGCCTTGCTGTGAGCTACCAGGGGGCCGGGGGCTCCCCCGTTACCTGTGCCTGAGGGGAGGTCTTTGACTTGAAGCTTTGACAGCAAAAGGGTTAACTTTTAAGCATTAAACAGAGTTAATACGACTTGCTAACACCTGAGGGAAAGGGGATTAAGTAAAAGGAGTGGCTTTTCAGCACAGATAAATGTGAGTACAGATTGATATGCCAGAGAAGAGGCAAGGACTCCAGGCCTGGGAACTCCTGAGACTGGCCGTCGAATGTTACTAAGTGTATGACGTATGATGGAGATCACAGAACACAAGCACACGCCTGCTAAGTCTCCCACGTTCATTTCAAGATAAGAAAGATTATGAGAGGAGGGCAACCAAGATGGCAGAGCACAAGGACCGTAAGCTCACCACCTCTGATGAGCACACCCAAATCACAACAATCCGTGATGGAAAAGACTGGAACCTACCAGAAAAGATATTCTACAGTCAAAGAGATAACGAAGGAACCACAACGAGATAGGTAGGAGGGGCGGACTTGTGATATAATCAATTCCATATCCCCTGGGTGGGTGACCCACAAGCTGGGGAATAATTGTATTGAGTAAGTTCTCCCACAGAAATGAGAGTTCTGAGCCCCATATGGCAGGGCCCCCAGCCTGGGTGGGTGGGGGGGGGTCTGACAACAGGAAGAGAAGTCCCCAGAGCATTTGGCTTTGATGGCCAGTGGGGATCGATTGCGGGAGCGCCACAGGATTGGGAGAAATAGAAATTTCACTCTTAAAAGGTGCACACAAAATCTCACAAGCACCAAGACCAAGGGCAAAAGCAGTAATTTGATAGGAGCCTTAGTAAGACCTGCCTGCTTGTATTAGAGGGTCTCCTGGGAGGCAGGGAGCCGCTCTGGCTCACGCGGGAGACATACACATTGGCGCTGGACATACCGGGGAGCATTTATCTGCAGGAGCTCTTCTGGAAGTTGACTTGTTGGGTCATTAACAGCAAGATCTGGCCCCACCCAACAGCCTGTAGGCGCCAGTTCTGGGATGCCTCAGGCCAAACAGCAAACTGGGCAGAGACACAGCCCCAGCCATCAGCACACAGGCTGCCTGAAGCCCCCTCTAGACCTGCCCCTGGACATGGTCCTCCCACCAGAGGGCCAAGACGCAGCTCCACCCACCCCTCCTGCCAGGAAGCCTACACAAACCTCTAGACCAGCCTCACCCACCAGGGGGAAGACATCAGAAACAAGAAAAGTACAGTCCCACAGCCTGAGGACCCAGCTGACACACAGGCCAGACACTTCCCTGGGGCCAGCTGGCCCTCTACTATTAGGTGACAAGAAGGGAGTGCACGACTGGGACACATGAGACATCTACAGAGGGCAACTTCTCCAAGGCTGAGAATGTGAATGAAAGTTACTGCCTGCCATACCAGTAAACAAAGAGTGCTGCAGCCATCAGCCATCGGCCACGACCACCGCCCCCCCGACAGTCAGCCCCAGGGAACTCAGGATGGGAAGCATAACATACTGGCCTAGGGAGCTCAGGTGCATCTCAAAGGAATGACTTCAGTGAGCCCAGACTCTTGCACCTTTGCATACATAAAAAAGTGCTAAATTCCTTAACTTGAGATGCTGGCTTTCTTTAATTAACAGTAGTCTTTAGATGTTCTGACTACCAGGTCTTTTTTGCAAAAACTATATATCCTGGCTCCTCTCCCACCTCTTCAGAGCAGTCTCTCAGAGCTATCTTAGAGGCCATGTCTTGGGCTTAAGTCCTCAGAAATGTCTGCTGAATAAAACATATCGTTCAACTTTTAGGTTGTGCATTTTTTTTTCAGTCAAAAAGAAACATAACTAACCTGCCAGTTAAGACAAAATGAGGCAGCAGAGCAGTATGTTCCAGAGGAAAGAACAAGATAAAATCTCAGAAGAACTAAGCGACATGGAGGTAGGCGATCCACCTGAGAAAGAGTTCAGAGTGATAACTGTAAGATGATTAAAGAACTCAGGAGGAGAATGGATGCACACAGTGAGAAATTAGTAGTTCTTAACAAATAGTTAGAAAATATAAATGGCCAAACACACCTGAAGGATACAACAACTGGAAGGTATCAATAGTAGACTAAATGATGCAGAAGAACAGATCCATGAACAGGAAGACAGAGTAGTGGAAATCACTGCTGCTGAACGGGGGGGGGGGGGGGGGGGGGGATGGGAAGAAATGAGGACACTGTAAGAGAGACCTGGGACATTGAGGACACTAATATTGACATTATATGAGTCCAGGAAGGAGAAGAGTGAGACACAAAGGGCCTAAGAAAATATTTTAAAGGGTACCAGCTGAAAACTTCCCTAACCTGGGAAAGGAAACAGTCACTCAAGTCCATGAAGAGCAGAGAGTCTTATACAGGATTAACCCAAAGAGGAACACACCAAGATACACTGTAATCAAAATAACAGAAATTAGCGATAGAGAATATTTTAAAACTAACAAAGGAAAAAGCAACAAACAACACACAAAGGAATTCCCAGATGGTTATCATCTAATTTTTCAGCAGAAACTCTGCAGGCTAGAAAGGAGGGACACAAAAATTAAAATGATGAAAAGGTAAAATCTGTAACCAAGGATAGATCCAACAAGACTCTCCTTCAGATTTGAGGGGGAAACCAAAAGCTTCACAAACAAGCAAAATCTAAAAGGATTCAGCACCACCAAACCAGCTTTACAACAAATGCTAAAGAATTTCTCCAGGGAAAAAAGAGGCCACAAGTAGAAACAAGAAAATTGCAAAATGGAAGAGCTCAGTGGTGAAGACAGACATACAGTAAAAGTAGGAAATCATCCATACACAAAGCAAGTTGGGAGATTAAAACAAAAAAGCAGTAAAAATCATCTGTATTTACAATAAGCTGTTAAGGAATACACAAAACAGTTAGATGTAAAATATGATATCAAAAACAGTAATGATGGGGGGAGGAAGGTATTAATGCAGAGTATGTAAAATGCATTTGAAATTAAGAGATCAGCAACTTAAAACTTATATATATGTGTGTATATATATATATATATACATATATATATATACACACACATATATATATAATCCTCATGGTCACTGCAAACCAAAAAGCTGCAATAGATATATATACACACAAAAAGAAGAAGGAATCTAAACAGAACAATAAAGCTATTCATCAAGTCACGAGAAGAGAACAAAACAAGGGTAAAATAAGACCCACAAAAACAAACTCAAAACAATTAACAAAATGGCAATAAGAATATACATATTGATAATTACCTTAACTGTAAATGGACTAAATGCTCCAACCAAAAGACACAGACTGGCTGAATGGATACAAAACCAGGACCTGAATACATGCTGCCTACAAGAGACTCACTTCAAATCTAGGGACCCATAAAGACTGAAAGTGAGGGGATGGAAAAAGGTATCCTATGCAAATGGAAATCAAAAGAAAGCCAGAGGAGCAATAAATATATCAGACAAAATCAACTTTAAAATCAATACTGTTAAAAGAAACAAAGGACACCACACAATGGACAATGGATCAACCCAAGAAAAACTAGAACAAAAAATGTTTCTAGATTTTTATGGAAACACAAAGGACTCCAAACAGTGAAAAGAATCTTGAGAAAGAAGAATGGAACTGGAAGAATCACATCCCCTTACTTCAAACTATACTACAAAGCTACAGTCATCAAAACAGTTTACTACTTGCATAAAAACAGATATACAGATCAATGGAACAGGGTAGAAATCCTAGAAACAAACCCAAGCACTTATGGTCAAGTAATCTATAACAAAGGAGGCAAGAACATACAATGGAGAAAAGAGAGTCTCTTTAATAAGTGGTGCTGGGAAAACTGGACAGCTACCTGTAAAAGACTGAAATTAGAACATTCTATAACATCATAGACAAAAATAAACTCAAAGCAGATTAAAGACTGTAATGTAAGATGAGATACTATAAAAATCCTACAGGAAAACGTAGGCAGGACACTGACATAAATCACAGCAATATTTTTTTGGATCTGTCTCCTAGAGTAATGGAAATAAAAACCAAAATAAACAAATGGGATCCAATTAAACTTAAAAGCTTTTGCACAGCAAAGGAAACCATAAACAAAAAGACAACCTACAGAATAGGAGAAAATATTTGCAAATGATGTGACCCACAAGGGATTAATTTCCAAAATATACAGATAGCTCAAATAAGCTTAATATCAAAGAAATAAACAACCCAATCCAAAAATGGGCAGATCTAAATAAACATTTTTTCACAGAAGACATCCAGATGGTCAACAGGCACATAAAAAGATGCTCAATGTCACTAATTATCAGAGCAATGCAAATCAAGACTATAATGAGGTGTCACCTCACACCAGTCAGAATGGCCATCATTAAAAAGTCTACAAATAACAAATGCTGGAGAGGGTGTGGAGAAAAAGGAACCCTCCTACACTGTTTGTGGGAATGTAAATTGTTGCAGTCACTATGGAAACAGTATGGAGGTTCCTTAAAAAACTAAAAATAGATTTACCATACGACTTGGCAATCCAACTTCTAGGTATATATCTGGAGAAAACTCTAGTTGGAAAAGATACATGCACCTCAATGCTCACAGCAGCACTATTTACAATAGATAAGACATGAAAGCAACCTAAATGTCCACTGAAAGATGACTGGATAAAGAGGGTGGTGTGTATGTGTGTGTGTGTGTGTGTGTGTGTGTGTGTACACAATGAAGTATTACTCAGACGTAAAAAAAGAATGAAATAATGCCACTTGTAGCAACATGGATGTACCTAGAGATTATCATATTAAGTGAAATAAGTCAGACAAATATATATCACTTATATGTAGAATCTAAAAAAATGATACAAATAAACTATTTACAAAACAGAAGCAGACTTACAGACATAGAAAACAACTGTATTGTTACCAAAGGGAAAAGTGAGGTGGCAGGGGGATAAATTAGGAATTTGGGATTAACATATACACACTACATATAAAATAGATAAGCAACAGGGACCTACTGTGTAGCACTGGGAATTATATTCAATATCTTGTAATAACCTATAATGGAAAAAAATCTTAAAAAGAATATATATACACATATATATTCTCAACTATATATATAATTGAATCACTTTGCCATACACCTGAAACTAACACATTTAAAATTAACTATACATCAATAAAAAAGTTATTTTAAAAAGATTATGAATATGATTATAAAATAATAAAAATATACATTAGTCCTAGAAAAATATACCCCAGCTCCTAAAACCCTTGTGATTTCCTAAGTGAGAAGACCACTAGGAACATCTTTTGTTCTAATATTTGACCTCTGACCCAGCTTCCTCACTAGAGGTCCTAAATCCCTTGGAATTTCCTGGGTGAGTGGAGTGTCTTTTGTTCTAATGAGGCAACTCTTGGTGGGCACCTGATAATTTCAGGATGGGGGCTGGTCACCAGAAAGATGAAGTCAAGGCTAGAATGTTAGAATTTTCAGGCACACAGCCCCCCGCCCCATTTTCCAGGAAGAAGCGGGAGTAGGAATGGAGTTCAGCGTTGATTATGCTTATATGATGATGGCTCTACAAAAACCCCACCAGAAATGAGCTCAGAGAGATTCCAAGTTGGTGAACACGTACGTCCCTGTGCCAGAAGAGTGGTACACACCTACTGCATAAGGACAGAAGCTCCTACGCTTGGGACCTTCCCAGACCTCACTCTAGTACCTCATCTGGCTATTGATCCGTACCCGTTATGGCAGCCTTTATTATATAATGAATCAGTAAACACGAGCCTTTGTTTCCCCGAGTTCTGTGAGCCAGCCTAGCAAACCATCCAACTCAAGGAAGGGGCCATGGGGACCCCAATTTACAGCTGATTGGTCAGAAGTACAGGTGATAACCTGCCACTTGTGGTTGGCATCTAAAACGGGGCCTGTCTTGTGGGACTGAACCCTTAACCTGAGGTATCTGATGCTACCTGCAGGTTGACAGAGTTATGACTGAGTTAAACTGTAGGATACTCAGCTGGTGGCACAGAATTATTTAGTGGGGGGAAATCCCCCACGTCTGGTGTCAGAAATGCTGTGAGTGTGGCAGTCATGGGAGAGTAGAGGAGGAACACAGGCGTGTTTATCTCATACAATGAGTAATGCTTATTTCATAATTTACAAATCTGAATACTCGGCACATTCAGCGTTTTTAACTTTTTAAAGAGTAATAATCCAAACATGATGAAAGGAGATATTAGCTAGAAATCATACTGTATCATTTCTATCAGTGGCAGTTTATTTGTTTTTCCCGGGATTTTCAATGCTTGACATATGCTTAATTTTCAATACAGGTAGTACCCTTGGGACGACTGCGAAAGAAAAAATACAAACATGCACCCAGATTACATATTTATGTTGAGAAATCAGATATTAGCAAACACACGTACCAAATGTGAGTATTAAAATGATTCCCTGCAGCAATTTTATTGGGAGAAGTGAGCTTAGTTAGCATGGGGGCAATGCTGTAATTTAATTCATAGCATCACATCCCAGAAGCACGTGTTACAGGAAGTAACTTGCTCATGGCCATGTGACCACTGAATTGTCTTCAGCCAAAGATTCCATAAATTGACTAAAGAGACTTTGAATAACAATGCCCCCCACCATGTGAACTCCTCCTCTCCTAGAAAGCCTTCTACTATTATTATTAATTTCTTTCTTTATTATTCTTACTATGGAGCCAGGCCATTTATCTGAACACCCATCAGGGAACGGAACATGCCTCCAAAGCATTTTTTCAGAGCCAAGTTTGAGTTTCGAACGACTCAGTGGGAATTCCGGTTTGTTATTCCAAAATCCTCAAGTAACCAGACCACTAGGAATAAAGAGGCAAGCCGTAACAAAACCCAAAGACTTTCATTTCCAAAACTGTGTAGAAAATGGCAGTTTTCAGGATTTTACATTTTTAAGATTAAAATGAATCGGCTATCTCCATGAGCTCCTAATACGTATTGAACTGGGCACGTGGCCTTCGCTAAGTACAGCCCAGGGGGCAGACCCACTTTTGAAGTCCTCAGACAGCAGGAGGCCGTGTTCACACTTGAGTGGCCTCCCTGCCGCAAGGCTGTGTGGGTGCCTGAATGATGCACTTGGCCGTGCCTGCTGTGAAGAGCTTCCCTCAGACCAGAAGTCATGGACATTCCAAATTCTTCATTGGATACAATCATATGCAAATCGTTCTTAACACATGCATATGCATACATGCAAAAAGCATGCGCGCTCTGATAGGTGTTTTTACTTCCTTTAGTTATTGAAGTATAGTCAATTTACGATGTTGTGTAAGTTCCTGGTGTACAGCAGTGATATATATATATATATATATATATGCATACTCTATGCATACACATACACACACACACACACACACACACACAAACACACACACACATATTCCTTTTCATAAAAGCCATTATAAGGTATTGAACATAGTTCCCTATGCTGGACAGTAGGACCTTGTTACTTACATACTAACTTTTCTTTTTGAGATCATTGTAGGTTTACATTCAGTTTCAGAAATAATGCAAATAGTACCCCTGTATCTTTCACCTGGCTTTCCCCAATGGTAACATCTTACAAAACTATAGTGCAAATCCACAATCAAGATTCACCAACTTTATTCAGATTTCACCAGTTGCCAGCACTCGTGTGTGTGTGTGTGTGTGTGTGTGTGTGTGTGTGTGTGTGTGTGTGTGTGTGTGTATGTGTGTGTGTGTGTACTTGGTTTTATGCTACTGTATCACGTGTAGATTCACATCACCTCCATCACAATAAAGACAGAGCTGTTCCATTCCAGGGTCCTTCATGCAGCTCTCTTATATCCATATTTATCTTTCTTCTGCCTCTCACCTCATCCCCCATCACCTGACAACCACTAACCTGGTCTATGTTCCTATAATTTTCTTATTTCAATGGGATATAAATGAAATCCCCCAGAAGGCTACCTGCAGGTCTGGCTTCTCCGGAGGTCTCTCTCCGTAGCTTGTGGACGGGCGTCTTCTCCCTGCGTCTTCACGTGGTCTTCCTTCTGTGCTTGTCTGTGTCCCGATCTTCTTCCTATCTGGACACCAGTCATGCTGGACTAGGGCAAACCCTCAGGACCCTTTTTTAATAACTTAATTACCTCTTTGAAGACCCTATCTCCAAATGCGGTCACTTTCTGAGGTACTGGGGGTTAGAATTTCAGGATATGAATTTTATGGGGGACATTATTTAGGTCCATTACAGTTACGTATACATATTGTAATATCTGGAGTGACTGCGGAGAAAACTACACAGATAATATACAAAAACAAACACTATAAATGTAAGCCGGCATTCTTAAAAATGTTCAAGGACCTCTAGACAGATAAGAAGAGAGAAACAGAAGGTTGTGAAACAGAGGAAAGATGAAAACCAGAAAAAAAAAAACAAACCCAAATCACCAATGCTAGGAATGAAACAGAGTGTACACCACTATAGATCTGAGAGTCATTACAGGGACAGTAAGATAACACTATAATCAATTTTAAACTTATAACTTCCACATTATTCTATAAATTAGAATAAATGAACTGTTAAAAATTTGCTGGCCAAAAAAACAAAACCACAATGAAGTAGAGAACTTGAATATTCTTATAAACATTAAATAATTAGTAATTAAAGGCTCCCCCCAAATAAATTTTGAGTTTCATATAGTTTTACTGGAGAATTTTATCAAACAGTTAAAGAAGAATTAATAGCAATTTTACACAATCTCTTTCAGAAAATAGAAAAGGAGGGAACGCCTGTCAACCTTTTATGAAGTTAGTGTTATCTAATAGCAAAACCAGATAAAGACGGTACAAAAAAGAAAAACCATAGACTAGATTCTTTGATGAATGTAGGTGCAAAGATCTTCAAGCAATATTAGCACATAGAATCTAGCACAACATAAAAGAATGATACACCACGACCAAGCAGGATTTATACCAGGTATGGAAGGCTGGTATGGATTTACACCAGCTTACTTTCAAAGTCAGTCCACTAAGTCAGTGGACTACAGAAAAAAGTCATGTGATCATATCATTTGATGCAGAAAATGTATTTGATAAGACCACTTTATGAGAAATAAATAATACCTATTTATGAGAAAAACTCCCAGCAAGTTAGGAATAAAGGAAAACTACTTCATATTGATAGAGACATATCTAAAGAATTCAAACAAACAACTTACAGCTAACATTAGACTTAATGGTGAAAGGCTGAAAATCAGCAACAAGGCAGGATGTATATTTTCATGAGTCTTATTCAGCATAGTACTGGAGATTCAAGCCACTGCAATATGGCAAGAATAAGAAATAAAAGACATACAGACTGGAAAGCGTAAAATAAAAGTCTATCAGTTTACAGATAATCTTGATTGTCTATGTAAAAAATCACAAAGAATCTTCAAAATACGCCTGGAAGTAATGAATTCAGCAAGGTCTTAGAATTTAAAAGTCATCACACAAATTTAACCATACTTGTATATAATAACGAAGAACACATGGAAGTCAAAATTAAAACAATATTATTTACAATTGCTCCCCAAAATGAAATATTTAGGTATATATCTAACAAAATATGTGTAGATTCTATACGCTGAAAATTACAAATGCTGATCAAAGCAGTCAGAGAGGCCCTAAGTAAGTAGAGAAATATTTTGTTCCTGGATGGGAGGACTCAAAATAAGGATGCTACTTTTTCCTACTTGAGCTATAGGTTTAATGTAATTCCTATCAAAATGCCATCAAAGTTCTTGGTGTATATAGGTAAGCTTATTTAGAAATTTATATGGAATGGCATAGGACCTAGAATAGCTGGAACAATTTTGAAAAAGAAGAATAAAGTTGGAGGAATTCATCTACCTGATTTCAGGACTTTTAATATAGCAACACTAATAAGGAAAGTGTGGTCTGGTGGAGGAATAGACAGAAAACTTCGTACAAGAGTGTGGAGGATCCAGAAATAGACCCAAGACAATTAGGCTCAACTGAATTTTGACAAAGTTGGGCATCTAGGGGCAAATACACAAACACCCCACAAAATTCAACATTCACTTCACACTTTATACGAAAAATAACGCAAAATAAAATGTAGACTATAAGCTTTTATTTTTAAAATGGAGAAGTTGTCAGGATGTAGGGTCAGTCAAGATACTTTTTAGACTTGACCCAGACTCATAAAAGGAAAAATCGATAAGATGACATCATTGAAATTAAGACCCTGCCAAAGACATTTTAAAGAGGATGAAATGTCAAGTTACAGATTGAGAGAAAATATTTGCAAACCACATATTCCACAAAAAGACTGGTATCTAGAACTTATAAAGGAATCTCAAAACTTAACAGTAAAAAAAATGAACCAAACAATCCAATTGGAATATGGGCAGAAACATGAAATATTTCACCCAAGAAGATAAACAGATGGCAGATGAAAGATGTTTAGCATCACTAGTCATTGGGAAAATACAAATTAAAACCACAAAAATATCACTGCCAACCTATCAGAATGAATAAAACAGAAGAATAGTGATGATGCCAATGCTGGCACTCGGAGCCAGGATGTGGAGAATCCAGAACACTTGTATATGCTGTAAGAATGTAAAATGGAAAAACCACCCAGAAAAATAGTTTGGCAGTTTCTTATAAAACTCAGTATGGACTTATAGTCTAAACTACTGTACTCTTGGGCATTTGTCCCTAAGAAATGAAAACTTACATCTGCACAAGCACCTGTACAGACCTGTTCAGCAGGTTTATGTGTAATTGCAAATATGGAAATAGCCAAATCTCATTCAGTTGATCAGAGTGGTTAAAAACCTTATAGTACATTCTACCATGGAATACTACTCAGCTGTGAAAAGGAATGAACTCTTGATAAACCTTGATCTCGGCCTTCCAGCCTCCAGAACTGTATGGAAATAAACTCACTGTGTAAGCCACTCAGTCTGCGGTCCTTTGCTTGCAGCGGCCTTGGCAAACTGACCAGTAACTTATCACAGTCTGTTTGTGCTGATGTGTTAAACACTTTTAGGGATGACAAGAAAAATTTGTTCCACTTAGGTCCTTCTACCTTCCCCACCTCTAAAATATAACTAAGTGTTTCCTCAATATACACATTCTTATTTTTTTAACATTTTTTACTGAGTTAGTCATTTTACAATGTTGTGTCAAATTCCAGTATTATCTATCTTGGTGTTGGCATCCGTTCGTTTTCTCTTCTCATCCAAGTTGTGGTTTCCCTGCTCTTCACCGCACGAGCACCGTGCCGCGCCCTGGCGCTCACGCACTGCTGACGTCCTTGCCGGCCGGCCCTCCTCTCTCCACTTGTCAGTTCTCCTCCCCTGGTTTGTTGTGTTAAGTGCAAGGAGTTTTAGTCCTAAGAGGAAGGATGTGAGAAAAATGAGGCTGCTCCACCTAGACCTGAACTTCATTTTTTTTTTTGACATTTTAAAATATTCTGTCTGGTATATCAAGTGTTTCTATCCTTTTGGTCATTTCATCATTCTCCATATGAAAATTTGCCATATTTGAATTTCATAAGATTTCCTTATTTTCTTTAATGAGCAGGGACTCTGCTTGTCCCATCAGACTTGGGAGACTTCTAGGCCTAAATCTTGGAAACAGACTTGGGAAGGGCTCAAACTATTTAAAGAATAATATTAATGATAATTTTATCAAAACTCTCATTTAAAAACTAACAAAGTCCTTCCTCTCCCTGATGTCCTTTTAAAAAAGGGTGTTATCTAAGCTGTGGTATTAACATTCATATTTTTAAAGGCTCATGAGTCCCTTCTTATGGTCTCAGAGCGTATTTACAAAAATTCAACATCTCAAAACTGTAACAACTCCAAATGATTCAGTCCTAACACTCTGTGTGTGTTACCTAGGATTTCAGTTTTACTCTTTTTTTTTTTTAATTCCAGTGTCTTCTCGTAACACTCTAATAGGAAAGAAAACAGAATTAAGAAGAAAAGAAGGTTTAGCTAACGATGACAACAGGTTTGGAACGTCCTTGTGCTGCCCTTTATCTTGGCTACCCTTATCCTCCAGGGCAGAACTTCTCAAAATCTTTACACTACTGACGTTTGGGCCAGAAAACTCTTTATTAGGGTTGGGGTCGGGGGGTTCCTGTGTGTTGCACGATGTTTAGTGGCCTGCCCGGCCTCTACCCACTCAATGCCAAAGGCACGACCCCTACACATGCACCAACACAAACGTCGTCAGGCGAGACCGGGTGCGCTCAGCTGTCTTCATCGTGGCGGCGGTGGTCTCATGGGTGCACACGTCTACCAAAACTCATCCAGTTGTACATCTGAAATATGTGTAGCTTACTGAACAGGAATCATACCACAATAAAGGTTTTTTTTTTTTAAGTCTTCAAATATCGCCAAGTGTCCTCCTTTGGTGTGTATGTGTCAGAGGAGGGGTGGTAAAAGCGCCCTGGTTGGTTGGTTATGACTGTTCTAGAGTGAACAATTTAGGAATATCATAATGAAAGGACCCCAGAAAAAGAAAGATTTGAGAAGGGGAGAAGGAAAGGAAGGATGGAGAGCGGGCAGGGAGGAGGGAGGGAGGGAAGGTGGGAGGGAGGGAGGAAGAAAGAAAAGAAAGACAAAAATAACTTGAAAGTTTCCTACGCCTTGGGAAAAATTGTGAATGAGACCAGCTGTGTCTACAAGGAAGATGCTTGTCTTCCAACCCTTTCCACCCACGTGGCTGCGCCCCAGGTAAACAGTCCTAAGCCTCAGGTACACAGGCTCCCACTAGTCTGTACGCGCTGCTTCAAACCGCTCTGTCCCACTCCCGCCAGGCTTCCCCTGTGCTGCCTCCTACATCATCCATTCCTTATGTGCCAGGCAGTGGGCAGAGCACCTAGTACCTTCTTACCAGAGCTCAG